>NC_091324.1:889902-1009902 GCF_038502225.1 Cherax quadricarinatus | reverse complement strand
ACAAAATTGGGATTTTGCTGCCAATCCCAGATACGGTTTGCTGGTGGATACTGGACATCATAGGCTGGTTGTATGGGTGGTTGTGGCGGGCTGGTGGGTGACGCTCCGCTTTGTCCTTGAACTGACGAGTCAGCAGCGTGGGTTCTCGCGTGGCACAGCGAGTCACGCATGGCGGTGCCACTACCACCACCAGCCCCACTAACACCATCCACTGATGTCTGTGGCCCATCCATGCCAAGTGTAGCCACATCATCCTCACTATCACTACCTAAAACGGGTGTAGGGCCACGGGATGTACTCCGGGATGTACTCCGGGATGAACTCCGTCCCCTGGGCACAGCATAGGGTACACTACCCGAGCGCATGCGGCGGCGAACATACCGACGCTTCACTGGTGAATATGTTTCCTCACTATCACTACTCGAATGATCGTCGAGCGCAATAAAATCACAATCCACGTCAGAATCATCGTCATTACTGAAGTCAGAGGCCAGGCCACGGGAAAATATTAGTTTTCTCTTACGTTTAGGAACACCCGACCGTGAGTCACGAGTGCCCACACCAGAGGTAGAAGGTCGAGGATCGTCGGGGTTTTCTGCACTATTATCGATATCCTGGTCATTATTTTCGGTCACTAACTTATCAAAGCCGTAGAATTCGTCTTCATTTCCACTTCCATCAGTGTCAGAACTATCAGACAGGAAGAGGAGAGTCCCAATTTTCCGGGGAGTGAGAGCTGACTTGCGACGAGACATGGTGAACAAGGGTGACTGAGCCGGCGTTCCCACAATGCTATGCAGGCGCCTAGATTTTTTGTTTACGGCGCAAACCCACGGCGCAGACCCATTCTCTCATATGTAGGCCTATGAGCGCTTTCGCGCTAAATTTGACGGCGCTAGAATTTTGGCGTAGATCTACGGTTTGGACACTCACCGACCAGCCGTAGATCTACGGGACGGACCCTGAAAGGGTTAATGTAATATACAACATTTAATGAGACTCGGCGATTATTATTATTTCTAGTATGGCGCCATTTGTGCAAGTTGTCTGCTGCCACATCTCATATTTATGCTTGTTTATTCTACTATGGGGTGTATTTATCATCTTCACATGTTATGCATCATGTTTATTATATAATACTGAAAAAATATCATACACGTTTGTGGAAGGCATACTACTGAAACAGAGATCAATTAGTTTCAGGACTGGAAGTAGCTTGAAATGGAGCTCAAAGCAGTGAAAATATCCAATTTTTACTAATATTCCTAAGAGCAAGAAAGGCCCCCCTACACCCCCAGTCTGCTCTATGGGATTTTATAAAATAGGTTTAATTCAATTATAGGAACACTGTAAACCATAATAAATTATTCCTGGTTGCATTTTATTACCCAAGAAATAAGAGTAAATACAGCCTCTCCTCACTTAGCGACATAATCATTTACTGCTGACTTGGACTTACGACAGGTCCTCTGACCAGTATGCATACCTAAATAAGGTGTATTAGAGCTGATTTCCTCTATTCTGTTTATTACAGTATACAGTACACTACTGTATAAACATATAAAAATATACCAGAAATGTTATAAATGGTGCAAAGGTGACATTAAAACAATATCAAAAAATGGTTGACACAAACCCACTACCATTATAGTATTCTCCTCACTTAGTGACGAATTCATTTACCGACGTGGTCTTAGGAACAGAACTCTCTTGTTAAGTGAGGAGAGGCTGTATTCTAATTTTGTTTGACTAAGAATTCAAAATGGAAGGCGAGTGTAACATAGGAAAAACCATTTAGCCAGACTTGAGTCCTGGAGGTGGGAAGCTATTGAATGAATGCTGGTGAATGTGTTATCATCACTGGGTCACTCTTCATTTGCATGAGACAACAATTAATGTAAAAAAATAATATATACAGTGGACCCCCGGTTAACGATATTTTTTCACTCCAGAAGTATGTTCAGGTGCCAGTACTGACCGAATTTGTTCCCATAAGAAATATTGTGAAGTAGATTAGTCCATTTCAGACCCCCAAACATACACGTACAAACGCACTTACATAAATACACTTACATAATTGGTCGCATTCGGAGGTAATCGTTATGCGGGGGTCCACTGTATATATTTTTTTTTGTCAGCCCTCTCCCACTGAGGCAGAGTGACCCAAAAAAAACTAACACTTTCACCATCATTCACACAATCACTGTTACTGCAGAGGTGCCCAGATACAACCATTTAGATGTCACTCTTAAGAGCCAATGTCCCAAACCCCTCCTTTAAAGTGCAGGCACTGTACTTTCCACCTCCAGGACTCAAGTCTGGCTAACCAGTTTCCGATTCTCTTCACAAAATATTAAATGCTCACACTCCAACAGCTTGTCAGGTTCCAAAAACCATTTGTCTCCATTCACTCATATCTAACATGCTCACACATGTCTGCTGCATGTCCAAGCCCCTTGCACACAAAGCCTCTTTTACCCTCTCCCTCCAACCCTTCTTAGGATGACCCCTGCCCCTCCCCCCCTTCACTACAGATTTATATAAAGAATAAAACAGGGCATCAGAAAATAAGAAAATGTACAAATAAAAAAGAATATGCATCAGAAAATATAGAATACACAAGACAATAAAGAGGTATAGATGAAGAAACAAAGATGAAAATGCTGACAAAGAATTACAATTTGAAGAAATTAATCATGTTAGTCATCTTCTCAGGTAAACTAGAGGAAAAGTTCATTACCTTGCAGTTGGCACGACAATCATGATTGATGAAGGCTGCTGGTCCAAGCCACAGCTGGGCACAATTTTTCCTGCACGAGTACATAACAGAGAAATCATTTTTGCCAGGATGCAGCAGTTGTGTCTCCTCATCTTCACTCAGCTCAGCAATACATCCTACCAAAAATCCTATCTGCTCATTCTTGTACCTGAAATCATCAAAATGCCAAGGAGGAAGTAAGACACAAAGGAATCACATAAAACATTATAACCAGAAGGAAAACATGATACATTGCATACAATGAGTAATTCCGCAAATTTTCCAACAAATTTCATACTTTTGGTGTCATTACCTCCAGAAAAAGATATTCTACTATTTCAGAAGAATTTTTTTTATTTAGCTCCTTAACTGTCCAAACATAGATCTATGTTCTCTCGCCCAGCGCTCAGAACACTTTAAAAAAAAAATTTTTTTTAATTCAAATAAAGAGGGCATTTTTCTACATGTAACAGGATAAAAAAAAAAATAAGAGTCAGTACCTACCGAGATATAAGACCACGAAGTTGGTGCTGGATGCTCACCCGATGGCAACATGGAGTCCTGCAGCTTGCAGAAGTGTTGCCGATATACCTTTTTTTTTCTCTCTCTCTTTTTTAATTTATATAATTTTTGTTCTGATAATTACAATTTAAAGTAGTTCCTGTGATTTCATAGCCAATCTTTGTTCTGACACTAATATTAGGTACTGAAATAGTACTCAGTCACAAACACACTGACAGGTGAACATTTTCACCTGCCTTGGTCACATACTATTGTCTAGAATTATATACATAGATAGTATTTATAGGTCCCAGCAATGTTTTAAGACATGCTGGAGTATATATGAAACTCCTTGAAGCATGGTGTGAGACGAGTGTCACTCCACTGCTGACAGTGTAGCATTGGAGTGACATTTGACGATCATGCACTGCCTTGGCTTTGTTTTTCACTGTTACACAAACTGTCTGTCTGTCTGTCTAGCTCTCTCTGTTTATCTCTGTCTCTGCTTATCTGTCTTTCTGTCTCAGAGGGAGCCACTCATGATCCAACAGGTAATACACATGATGCAGTCATCACATCTGATTCCTGAACAAGTGAAAATGAGTATTACTTGCCAGTCATGTTTATTATGCCTTATATCTACAAGCACAGTATAGCACTTTGTCTGAATTTTTGGGGTTATCCTAGGTAATTTACACAATGTATAATTGTATTTGCATGTACCTGTGAGATAGAGATAGACAGAGACATAGACAGAGATAGGAACAGACAGACAGATGGAGACAGAGACAGCCAAAGTCAATCAGCTACCCAGCCGCCGGCCAGCCAGCCTGCCGAACACATATTACACATTCCAAAACTGTTTCTCTTTACTTAGGGAACAGGTTATAGGACATTCTGGCAGGATGACACTACCAGTGGTACCAAAATTGAAAAGGATGTTGCACAGATGTTGCATATGGCTTATTATTGAGGTTTTTGAAATTTCCTTGACCACTTGTGGCAACATCCACCTCAAAGCCACTAAACTCAGGGTCAATATCACTTTCCTCTTAAACGGAGTGTTAATAGGACATGACATCAGTGAATCCCTGGTGTTTGCCTTGATGTTTGCTCTAGCTGGCACTCAATTGAATTGGTGCTCCCACAAGGTACTAAGTGGTCCCAGATATTTTTAATACTGCTCACACTGATTATTAAGACCCATTCTATGCTGACCAGGCATCTCAGGCCAATCACACCAAATTTGGAGGTAGGAAAAATAAAACATTGCTCTACATTTTCAGCACTAGTGGTAACAATGCAGATCTATGTTTGGACAGTTAAGGGGCTAAAAAGTGGACAATGAGAGCAATATTAATTTTGGAGATCTAGACAATTTAACCCTTAACCCTTTCAGGGTCCAAGGCCCAAATCTGGAGTCACGCACAAGTGTCCAAGAATTTTCAAAAAAAAAATTTGTTATTTTTTCTTATGAAATCGTAGAGAATCTTTTTGTGAAGGTAATAAAACAAAAAGTACGAAATTTGGTGGAAAATTGACGAAATTATGCTCTCGCGAATTTTGATGTGTCAGCGATATTTACGAATCGGCGATTTTGCCGACTTTGACTCCCATTTTAGGCCAATTACATTATTCCAATCAACCAAATTCTTAGCTATTTCACTAGTATTACTTCTATTCTATCGATTGAGCACAAGAAATCGCCAAGTCAACTGTTTCAACTACAAAATAAAGTGATCGGAAATTGTTAATTTGGCCAATTTAACACAAAGTTCAAAATATTCCAATTTCAAAATAGGGTCCAGAATGAACAATGTAGGCATTCCTGGCACTAAACTAACATTTCCTCTGTTCATTAGTTATGTTTTGAGGCTTTACAAATAAATTCCATTTTGATTTTTTATTCATATAATGAATTTTTATTCACACCAAAAAATAGAAGATTTACTGTTATGCAATACTGTAATAATTGTATAAATATCATCACCATATTTGTGAATGTATATTAGACCCACCAGCTGACGTGTATTAGACGTGTGAGGTCGTTTGTTTACTCTTGAATATCGGCAAAAATTTAACATTTCTGCTACTTTGAGCTCAGTTTCAAGCCATTTCCAGTGCTAAAACCAATCAAAATCATCTCTATTTCTGTAATATGTCTTCCAGTCTATCAAATGAGACCAAGAAATCGCAAATACAACTATAAAAAACATACGAAAAAACACTGGAAAGTTGCTGTTTTAATCGAAAAATCATGATTTCATTTTTTTTCTCTCATTATACACAGTGTGCTGCAGGATCTGTTTTATGTGGTGCACACATACCACATAGATGTATTCTCTCATATCTAGGCCCAAATGTACCACTCACAGTTTATCAGAGTGAGCTGAGCTCATGGCGTAGATCTACGGTTTGGACCCTGAACGTAAAGCCGTAGATCTACGGGACGGACCCTGAAAGGGTTAAACTGTCCAAACGTAGATCTACGTTCACTCGTGTGGCACTCTGAATATTTTGAAAAATAAAAAAAAAAAAATTCTTTTAAAATGAAGAGCACATTTTTCTACATGTTATAGGATTAAAAAAAAAATTAGGGTCAGTGCTTACTGAGATATAAGACTGTGAAGTTGGCTCTGGATGCTCACCTGTCAGCAACATTGACTCCTGTCGTTTGCAGAAGTGTTGTCGATATACCTCTTTTTCGTGTTTTTATTTTAATTTATATATTTTTTATGTTCTGATAATTACACTTTATAATAGTTCTTGTAATTTCATAGCCAACCTTTGTTCTGACACTAATATTAGGTACTGAAATAGTGCTCAAATAGTCACAATCACATTGACAGGTGTACATTTTCACCTGCCTGGGTTATTTACTGTTGTCTAGAAATATATAAAGTATTTATAGGTCCCAGCAATGTTTTAGATACCCTGGCATATACCTCGAA
Source organism: Cherax quadricarinatus (assembly GCF_038502225.1). Lineage (NCBI taxonomy): Eukaryota > Metazoa > Arthropoda > Malacostraca > Decapoda > Parastacidae > Cherax > Cherax quadricarinatus. The sequence continues at coordinate 1,003,692 of NC_091324.1, read as the reverse complement.
GCATGTTGTTATGAAAGTCATCCCTATACTGTTGACAACCCAGTGACATTTGATAAATGCCCACTGCTCCAGCTAACCCTCGCTGTATTTATCACTATTACACACAAACATGTCTTGTCTCTCTGTCTATTCATCTATCTGTCTGCCTGTCTATCTGTCTGCCTGTCTCTCTGTCTCTGTCTATCTGCCTGCCTGTCTGTGTCTCTTCTTATCTGTCTGTCTGTCTGCCTGGAATATACGCATATCACACTCCTTGAAGAACCGTGTTATGACATCTGTTATCAGCTCAGTGACATTTGATAAATGGGTGCTTGGGGGAACCCTGGCTTTATTTGTTTTCACTGATACACACAAACATGTTTCTGTCTATCTCTGTCTATCTGTCTGTCTATCTTTGCCTGGAATTTTTGGAGTATCCTAGGTAATTTACACTGTATAATAACTGTGCTTATGTGTACATGTGAGACAGAGATATAGATAGAGATATAGAGAGATATATAGATAGACAAAGATACAGACAGATATAGAAAGAGACAGAGCCAGAGACAACCAAAGCCAGCCAGCCGGCCAGTATGCCGAATACATAACATAAGAAAGAAGGAACACTGCAGCAGGCCTACTGGCCCATGCAAGGCAGGTACATGTCACCCTCCTCCCCAGGCTTAGACGAATGACCCACCTAGTCAGGTCACATCCAGTGAATAGCACAAGCCAGTCAGGTCCAACCCACACTCACTCATGTATTTAACCTATTTTTACTTTCCTCTTAACCCTTAAACGGTCCAAACATATTGACGTTCAAATTCGTCGTGCTACAAAAGTAGATCTACTTTTTTTTACATATTTTCAAATATAACAAAAAAATGTAGATAAAAGTTTTTTTTACACGTTTTCACATGTAAAAAAAAAAAAAAAAGATCTACATTTTATTACATACTTTCAGATGTTGAAAAAACGTATATATATGTTTGGACCATTTAAGAGTTAAAATGGTAGTGTTAATGGGACATGGCATCAGTGAATCCCTGGTGTTTGCCACACTATTTGCTCTAACTGGCACTCAATTGAACTGGTGCTTCCACATAATACTAAGTGCTTCTAGATTTTTTTAATAGTGCACACACTGAGTGCACAGACCCATTATTTCATGTCTAGGCGACTCAAGCCTATTGTGCCAAATTTGAAGGAATGAAAAATAAAATGTTGATCTACGTTTGGAGCGCTACGCGTGCAAATGTAGATCTATGTTTGGAAAATTTAAGGGTTAAGGGTTAAATGTAGAATCGCTCATTGTTACAAAGAAGGAAAAAAATCTTATTGTTTGGATTTAATAGACAACCCCCATCCCTATTTGTTTATTAAATCAAGGGTTCACTGAACTTTAGAGGCATTCCCAAAATTTAAATTCTTTACTGGCTTAACCCTTTCGGGGTTTCGGCCATACTAGTACGGCTTACGCGCCAGGGTTTTTGACGTACTAGTACGCATAAATTCTAGCGCCCTCAAATCTAGCAAGAGAAAGCTGGTAGGCCTACATATGAAAGAATGGGTCTATGTGGTCAGTGTGTGCAATATAAAAAAAATCCTGCAGCACACAGTGCGTAATGAGGAAAAAAAAAACTTTGACTGTGTTTTTGATCTAAAACAGCGACTTTGCACCGTATTTTCATATGGTATTTATGGTTGTATTCTAGTTTTCCTGGTCTTATTTTATAGAATGGAAGACATATTACAGAAATTGAGATGATTTTGATTGGTTTCACAATGAAAAGTACCTTGAAATTGAGCACAAATTAGCAGAAATGTTCGATTTTTGCCAAAGTTCAAAGTAAACAAATCATGCAACGCATCCAATACACGTTAACTGGTGAATCTAATATTCTTTCACAAGTGTGCTGGTATTATTTATACCATTTCTACACTAATACAGTAGTCTGCATAACAGTAAATCTTCTATTTTTTGTGAGAATAAAAATTCAAAGTGGAAAGCAAAAGAAATGTAAGAGGGGCATGGAGATGTGGCTAATGAACAGAGGAAATGTTATTTTAGTGCCAGGAATGTCTTTCTTGTTTATTCTGGACCCTATTTGGAAATTGGCATCTTTTGAAATTTGTGTGAAATTGGCAAAATTGCTAAATTCTGACCACTTTACTGGATAGTTGATATCGGTAAATGGGTGGTGTCTTGTACTCATTCAATAGAAAAAACGGAGTTCTAGCGAAATAGTTATGATTATTGTCGACTAGTACACTGGAATTGGCCGAAAATAGGGCTCAAAGTGGGCAAAATCGCCGATGCGTAAACATCGCCGAGACCGCTAACTTCACAAGAGCATAATTCCCTAAGTTTTCCATCAAATTTCATACTTTGGTGTCATTATGATCGGGAAAAGATTCTCTTATCTTTTCATTAGAAATTTTTTTTTTTTTTTTTTTTGAAATTTTGGCGACCCTGAGAACAAGTCTCTGAGGGGGCCTGGCGACCCTCAAAGGGTTAACAAGATCAGTAAACGATCTCTATACCTTTTCCAGTCTCACAGCTTTCCTGCCTTGAATTAAGCCATCAAAACCAAATAATAGTCTCAACTAGAGCACATTAGTTTCTCATATTTCTAAGCTTAATACTGTCAGTAGACTACCGAAAGCCTTCTCCGGAATTGTACCACCGACAGCAGTAATGAAAAAAGCAGCAGTCAAGTGGGGTGAAAATTCTCTTGCACATGTACCTGATACAGGTACTCTAGAAGTGCACTGCAAAAAGCAATGTTATCAGCTATCAAAGATCAACTACTAGGGTGTGAAGGATATGTGGATCAGTATGCCATAAGCAGCATCAGCCTGGCTGAACAACCCTGGCCCAGGGTGAGGCTGTGAGACAAGGAAAATTCTCAAAACCCATCAAGAGTATGTCAAAAGTGTATCCAACCTAACCTAACCCAACCTGACAAAACCCATCCCAACCCAACCTAACCTAACTCTACACTGACCAATGTAATGAAATCTAACCATACACAGCCTAACTTTAAAAACCTACAAACCTTTGTATGGACAATTTACACAAAAGAAAACTATCTCTAACAAAACCCACTTAATAATAAACAATTTAAACTTTCAATTATGACTGAACTTCATCAAGGGGCTAAACTCAATCATGATTGAGGAGGGCTATTAATTCCTTCTTCCCAATTGTTATCTTCCTCTTCAATCTTCCTCCATTTAAGTAGATTTCTTAGTAGTCAAATAAACAAAAGCAAATTTTTAACTTAAGAAGTAAAAACAGAGCCTTCCTATGTAGCTGGATGTCTGAGTCACAAGACACTGCTGGCAGTATAGTGCTTTCACTTCAACTGCCTCTACCAACAACCACAACACTGCTGGCAGTGTTGTTATTCCTTCACTTCAACTGTCTCTACCCACAATTATATCCTCTTTATCTCAAATCGACCATTCTTATCAACATGATACAGCAGAAGCCCCGTATCCACTGATTTGGCATCCACGGTGTCAGTTATGCACAGTTTATTGTGGCCTAAAAATATCTCTTAATCTTGAATAATAATGGCTCAAAAGTGCAAAAATAGAGAAACTGGCAGTTTTTCAAAGCCTAAGAGAAGCTATGAAGTGCTTCCCATCAGTGAAAAAGTGATAATTTTCCACTTACTGTGCATAATTAATCAAACTTTATAATAGGTATGCAAAACAACCATGGGGGGAATAGAATGATAGCTCTAGACCTTTCGTGTTGCAATCAACACATCACCAGGAGCTTACAAAGCTGCAGAAAAGAGGAAGATGTGAAAGCAAATATGATCACTGGAGCTTGCAAAGTTGCAGGAAAGAGGCTGTTCAAGCACATACGATCCCAAGGGACATCTTCACTGGAGTGAGGGAGGGAGAAGGGAACAGGAAGTGACCCCAGGCATTCCAGTACCCATAGCCAGAAAGGTTGAATATTAAAATATCAGAAAGAGCCCACAAGCACTGATATTGCAATAGTAGCCTAAATGAACGCAACATAGCAGTTATTAAAAATTCGGTCAGACTGCTATTGTTAATTGCCACATTATGTTTATTTAGGCTATTCTTACAATATCAGTGCTTGTGGGCTCTTTCTAATGCTATAATATTCAACCTTTCTGGCTATGGGTACTGGTATGCCTGGAGGCATTTCCTACTCCCTTCTCTCTCCCTCACTCCAGTGAAGATGTCCCTTGGGATCATATGTGCTTGAACAACCTCTTTTCTGCAACTTTGCAAGCTCCTGATGTGTTGATTGCAACACGAAAGGCCTAGAGCTATCATTCTAAACCCCCCGTGGTTGTTTTGTATCCTGTATCACTTGGTTTGTGATATTTGCATTTTATAATAGGTATGTTTAGGACGTACATATAGAATTTGCTACTAGCCATGACTTTGGTATCCGCGACAGGTCCTTGGAATGTATCCCCTGCAAATACGGGGGTTCTACTGTACACAGTTATGTGAAAATTCTACTCGAACATTATTATGCAAATTCTTGTGTAATTTCTTGAACATAATAATAATAATGTAGGTAGTAGGTTGGTAGACAGCAACCGCCCAGGGAGGTACTACCGTCCTGCCAAGTGAGTGTAAAACGAAAGCCTGTAATTGTTTTACATGATGGTAGGATTGCTGGTGTCCTTTTTTCTGTCTCATGAACATGCAAGATTTCAGGTACGTCTTGCTACTTCTACTTACACTTAGGTCACACTACACATACATGTACAAGCACATATATACACACCCCTCTGGGTTTTCTTCTATTTTCTTTCTAGTTCTTATTCTTGTTTATTTCCTCTTATCTCCATGGGGAAGTGGAACAGAATTCTTCCTCCGTAAGCCATGCGTGTTGTAAGAGGCAACTAAAATGCCGGGAGCAAGGGGCTACTAACCTCTTCTCCTGTATATATTACTAAATGTAAAAGGAGAAACTTTCGTTTTTCCTTTTGGGCCACCCCGCCTCGGTGGGATACGGCCGGTGTGTTGAAAGAAAGAATAATAATAATGTAGGTAGTAGGTTGGTAGACAGCAACCGCCCAGGGAGGTACTACCATCCTGCCAAGTGAGTGTAAAACGGAATCCTGTAATTGTTTTACGTGATGGTAGGATTGCTGGTGTCTTTTTTCTGTCTCTTAAACATGCAAGATTTCAGGTACGTCTTGCTACTTCTACTTACACTTAAGTCACACTACACATACATGTACAAGCATATATATACACACCCCTCAGGGTTTTCTTCTATTTTCTTTCTAGCTCTTGTTTATTTCCTCTTATCTCCATGGGGAAGTGGAACAGAATTCTTCCTCCGTAAGCCATGCATGTTGTAAGAGGTGACTAAAATGCCAGGAGCAAGGGCCTAGTAACCCCTTCTGTATAAATTACTAAATTTAAAAAGAGAAACGTTCGCTTTTCTTTTTGGGCCACCCTGCCTTGGTGGGATACAGTCGATTTGTTGAAAGAAAAAAAAAATAATAATAATAATAATAAAAATAATACTTCAGCATAATACATGTTTGTACAAAGGAGTACTATAAGAATTGGGTGTACATGCCAAAAGCCCCTTTATATGCAGAGCATCTCAGGAAAAACTTAAGACTACCTTACAATTAATAATGCAATAACAGTGCTGTAATTTTGTACATATGGTCATTAGGCGAGTTACAATGAATACAAGAGAACTGAATACAGTGGAACCTTGGTATTTGAACTTAATTCTTTCCAGAAGGCTGTTCGAGTGTATCGAACATATTTTTCCCAACCAATTTCCTTTTTTGTTGGTTGTTATCACTAATCTTCTTAGGCCCCATGATGACATTTATACAAATATAAAAAAAATACCAAATAATGTGAAGAAACACGAAGCAGTTTACAGCAAAGTTCCGGCAGGTCGTGTTTGTTTGGTTGAGTGCCGAACAAATGGTCAACTACCAAGCAATTTTCTTACCGAACAAAGCGTTTGAATACCGAATTTTTTGAGTACCAAGGTTCCACTGTACACCGAGGTTCCAGTGTACAGCCTCTCCTCACTTACCGATGTACTCGTTTACCGATGACTCAGACTTAGAATGGGCTCTCTATCCAGTATGCATACTGTATATTAGAGCTGATTTCTTCTATTCTGTTTATTACAATACTGTATTGGGTAGATGACAGGAATATTCTGAGGAACTTTTAAATGTCGAAGAAGAAAGGGAGGCAGTAATTTCATACACAGGCCAGGGAGGTATAACATCTTTTAGGAGTGAAGAAGAGCAGGATGTGAGTATGGGGGAGGTACATGAGGCATTACATAGAATGAAAGGGGGTAAAGCAGCTGAAACTGATGGGATTATGACAGAAATGTTAAAAGAAGGGGGGATATAGTGTTGGAGTGGTTGGTGTTTTTGTTTAATAAATGAATGAAAGAGGGAAGGTACCTAGGGATTGGCAGAGAGCATGCACAGTTCCTTTATGTAAAGGGAAGGGGGACAAAAGAGATTGTAAAAATTATAGGGGAATAAGTTTAGCTGGACTTGAATCCTGGATATGGGAAGTACAATGCCTGCACTTTAAAGGAGGGTTTTGGGATATTGGCAGTTTCGAGGGACTTCTAAACTGTTGTATCTGAGTGCCTCTGCAAAGACAGTGATTATGTATGAGGTGAAAGTGTTAATTTTTTTTATTATTATCACACTGGCCGATTCCCACCAAGGCAGGGTGGCCCGAAAAAGAAAAACTTTCACCATCATTCACTCCATCACTGTCTTGCCAGAAGGGTGCTTTACACTACAGTTTTTAAACTGCAACATTAACACCCCTCCTTCAGAGTGCAGGCACTGTACTTCCCATCTCCAGGACTCAAGTCCGGCCTGCCGGTTTCCCTGAATCCCTTCATAAATGTTACTTTGCTCACACTCCAACAGCACGTCAAGTATTAAAAACCATTTGTCTCCATTCACTCCTATCAAACACGCTCACGCATGCCTGCTGGAAGTCCAAGCCCCTCGCACACAAAACCTCCTTTACCCCCTCCCTCCAACCCTTCCTAGGCCGACCCCTACCCCGCCTTCCTTCCACTACAGACTGATACACTCTTGAAGTCATTCTGTTTCGCTCCATTCTCTCTACATGTCCGAACCACCTCAACAACCCTTCCTCAGCCCTCTGGACAACAGTTTTGGTAATCCCGCACCTCCTCCTAACTTCCAAACTACGAATTCTCTGCATTATATTCACACCACACATTGCCCTCAGACATGACATCTCCACTGCCTCCAGCCTTCTCCTCGCTGCAACATGATGAAATATTTTTCTTTTTGGGGATTTTCTTTCTTTCTGGGTCACTCTTAACTCGGTGGGAGACGACCGACGTGTTGAAAAAAAAAAAAGTTTACCGAGTACACCAGGTAAAGTGTACAGTAGGGTTATTATTGAAAGAATTAGAGGTACGACTGAGGGTAGGATTGTAGATGAGCAAGGAGGCTTTAGAGTGAGTAGGGGATGTGTAGATCAAGTGTTTACACTGTTGAAGCATATATGTGAACAGTATTTAGATAAAAGTAGGGATTTAGAAAAGGCATATGATAGAGTGAATAGGGGAGCAATATGGCAGATGTTGTAAGTGTATGGAATAGGTAGTAAGCTACTAAATGCTGTAGAGTTTTTATGAGGATAGTGAGGCTCAGGTTAGGGTGTGTAGGAGAGAGGGAGATTACTTCACAGGGATGTGCAATGTCACCATGGTTGTTTAATATATTTATAGATGGGGTTGAAAAATAAGTAAATGCTAGGGTGTTGGGGAGAGGGGTGGGATTAAATTATGGGAAATCAAATACAAATTGGGAGTTGACACAGTTGCTTTTTGCTGATGATACTGTGCTTATGGGAGATTCTAAAGAAAAGTTGCAAAAGTTAGTGGATGAGTTTCAGAGGGTGTGCAAAGGTTGAAAGTGAACAAAGATAAGAGTAAAGTGATGAGGGTATCAACCAATTTAGATAAAGAAAAATTGGTTATCACACTGGAGAGAGGGAATACAGAAAAAGTGAAAGTTTTCAGATATTTGGGAGTTGACTTGTCAGCGGATGGGTTTATGAAAGATAAGGTTAACCATAGAATTGATAAGCGAAAAAAGGTGAGTGGTGCATTGAGGTATCTGTGGAGACAAAAAACGTTATCTGTGGAGGCAAAGAAGGGAATGTACGAAAGTATAGTGGTACCAACACTCTTATATGGGTGTGAAGCTTGGGTTGTAAATGCTGCGGTGAGGAGGCAGCTGGAGGCAGTGGAGATGTCGTGTCTAAGGACAATGAATGGTGTAAATGTTATGCAGAGAATTCGGAATGTGGAAATTAGGAGGTGTGGAGTTACTAAAAGTTTTAGTCAGAGGGCTGCAGAGGGGCTGTTGAGGTGGTTTGGTCATTTAGAAAGAATGGAACAAAGTACAGGTCTCCCTCAACATTCGCGAGGGTTAGGGGATCAAGAGCCTCGCGAATGTTGAAAAATCGTGAATTTTTGGTGCCCCAAAATACTGTAGGGAAATATAATACAATACTGCTTCCTTAACTTGTTGAACCATGAATAATCATAAAATACATGAAAACTTCGTAAATTGTACTAAATACATACATGTTATGGTTTAATAACATTTCTTTCAACACAACACACCGGCCGTATCCCACCGAGGCGGGGTGGCCCAAAAGGAAAAACGAAAGTTTATCCTTTTACATTTAGTAATATATACAGGAGAAGAGGTTACTAGAGGTTATTAAATACCACTGCCTCCACCACTGCCTCCACCAGTGCCTCCACCACTTCCTCAACCACTGCGAGTCCCTACTACCCTCCCTCCGACCCCTTAACTGGCAGCCAGCCCTTCCACCACTCAGTGTGGTGAACGTTTTGCTTGTTCATTATTTGCTATTAAACTACAGTATAAATAATGTAAACACATTCATGACTGCATATTGGAATGGCTATTTGGACAGGTATTGGACAGTGACATCATGTGTTTACTCTTGAACACAGCAAAGAATCAAACATTTCTGCTATTGCTAATAATAACAAAAGTAATAATAATAATAATAATAATAATAATAATAATAATAATAATAATAATAATAATAAATGCGATAGAATTGAAGAAGGAAACTGTACAAAAATACGAGGGAGTGGTTGACACATCGTCAATGTGGCTTTGTTTATACTGGAGTGAGCATTAGTCTCCGTGCTCTTCCAAACATTTCACAATAATTCACTGTGTTTGGTGCTTGTAGATTGAGTGCGACTGGAGTGGTAGAGGCAGTGGTTGAGGAAGCGGTTGAGGCAGGGGGTGAGGCAGGGGGTGAGGCAGTGGGTGAGGCAGTGGGTGAGGCAGTGGTTGAGGCAGCGGTTGAGGCAGTGGTTGAGGCAGCGGTTGAGGCGCTGGTAGAGGCAGCGGTTTAGACAGGGGTTAAGGCAGCAGTTGGGGCAATGGTGGAGGCAGCAGTTGAGGCAGTGGTATTTAATAACATGTTATAAATAATAATAATACATATTATTAACATTTATTATTATTATTATTATTATTATTAACATGTATGTAATTAAATACCACTGCCTCAACCACTGCCTCATCTGCTGTCTCACCCACTGCCTCACCCACTGCCTCACCCACTGCCTCAACTGCTGCCTCACCCACTGCCTCACCCGCTGTCTCACCCACTGCCTCAACTGCTGCCTTGCCCACTGTCTCAACCGCTTCCTCAACCACTGCCTCTACCACTCCAGTTGCACTCAATCTACAAGCACCAAACACAATGAATTATTGTGAAATGTTTGGAAGAGCACGGAGACTAATGCTCACTCCAGCATAAACAAAGCCACTCTGACGATGTGTCAACCACTCCCTCGCATTTTTGTACAATTTCCTTCTTCAATTCTATCGCATTTATTATTATTATTATTATTATTATTATTATTATTATTATTATTATTACTATTATTATTATTAGCAGTAGCAGAAATGTTTGATTCTTTGCTGTGTTCAAGAGTAAACACATGATGTCACCGTCCAATACCTGTCCAAAAAGCCATTCCAATATGCAGTCATGAATGGGTTTACATTATTTATACTGTAGTTTAATAGCAAATAATGAACAAACAAAACACTCGCTACACTGGTGGAAGGGCTGGCTGCCAGTTGCGGGGGTCGGAGGGAGGGTAGTAGGGACTCGCAGGTGGCAGGAAACTTAAATATGATTTGGCGGCTGGGAATTTGGCAGTTGGGAATTCGCAAATGTGTGAAGCCCGTGAAAGTTGAAAACGCGAATGTTGAGGGAGACCTGTAGAATGACTTGGAGAGCATATAAATCTGAGGGGGAAGGAAGGCAGGGTAGGGGTCATCCTCGAAAAGGTTGGAGGGAGGGGGTAAAGGAGGCTTTGTGGACAAGGAGCTTGGACTTCCAGCAAGCATGCACTAGCGTGTTAGATAGAAATGAATGGAGACAAATGGATTTTGGGACCTGACGAGCTGTTGGAGTGTGACCAGGGTAATATTTTGTTAAGGGATTCAGGGAAACCGGCTAGCCGGACTTGAGTCCTCGAAATAGGAAGTACAATGCCTGCACTTTAAAGGAGAGGTTTGGGATATTGGCAGTTTGGAGGGACTTCTAAACTGTCGTATCTGAGCGCCTCTGCAAAGACAGTGATTATGTATGAATGTTGGTGAAAATGTTGAATGATGATGAAAGTATTTTTCTTTCTTTTTGGGTCACCCTGCCTCGGTGGGAAATGGCCAATGTGTATATAAAAAAAAAAAAATTAAATAATTGTCCACTAGTTACAAGTTAACTTTAAGGCTCCCTGAAATGCTCTGCAAAACGAGAGGCTTTCTATAAAACATGACAAAAATGTGAGTCAAATCCTGTGTCAACTGTGAACTTACTTTTTAGAAATAAAGATTATTATTAAATTTATTACCTTTTTATGGCATATGATTTTAGTCTGAGGTCTTTCCTAACCCTGTCAACCAAAACCAGCTATCTACATATGTCCAGGAAGGATATGTGCATAGCAAAGATTCTATTGTACCTCCAAATGGAGATGTGTGTGAAAGAAGCAATATCACCACTGGAAGAAAAGGTATCCCTTTTTTATCCACTTTGTTCCAAGGATAATTGTAGCCAATCAAATTAATAGCTATGACCATTCAGGAATCTTAAAGCTAGCAAACCTCACCATACTAATTATTCACAGCTTTTAACAACCTTCACATTATTGTAGTAATTAAACTGACAAGGAACTGTGAAAAAAAAAATTGTTCTACCTGGTTACTTATGACACACTCAGTTTAAACATTCTTCTATTAAATACCACATTTCCTGTCATTCACAGACACACTTCTTTTACTTTATCCTTCCACTAACCTTCAGTCTCCCCCTACGCCACCCCTCAACTACTTCCCTAAAAAACAAGAAAAGAAAGCAAATGAAAAAATTAGTTTGGATAATTACCTAAGGTGACAAGTAGATTTCCCTCACAGAACCTTGTGCATCATTCACCATTACATATCCAGGATCTAATTAACGTCACATCCCCAATGCCTCATACAAATCCAATAAACATACTTCTAATAACATGTTACTACAAAAAAATATTAACAAAAGTAGTATGCACTCAAGAACAATGGCACATTGAGCTGACATAAAAAATGGCAGTACTGCCAATGTTTAAACAGATCTCTTCATAACTTGAGTGTGCAAGCTAGACTGAAATGTCAGATGATAAAGGAAACTATTGGACAGAAGTAACCAATATAATTCAAATTGTTTCACATCACAAAATAATAATAATAATCAGTGCTATCGTACACAACAGAATTGTAATTAACCAAAAGTTTAACTCACAACAAATGTAAGTGTGATACTGTTTATAATCCAGAAAAAGACATCAAATTCATTCATCACTTTCTAAATTATTATTATAATCATAATTAAGGACCAAATCCATAAGGGTCATACAGCATCACTTTCATCACATAATAACACTCAAAACTAATTTGCATGTTTCCTCTTAATTTATGGCTCAGAGCCTGATGTTTGTATCATATAATTTTCAACACTCCAGCTGTCTCCCACCAAGGAAGGGAGACCCAAAAAGAAGAAACATTTTCACCATCATTCAATCACTTGTTTTGTCAGGAGTGTGCTGACATCTCAACTCACACAACCTTCCAATCAGCAACATCTCCCACCCCTCCTTCAGAGTGCAGGCACCATACTTCCCACCTCTATAACTTTTAGTCCACCCATCTGGTTTCTCTGAATCCCATCATATTACTTTTCTCACCCTCAATTATTATTATTATTATTATTATAACTCCTAGGTAGTAGGTTGGTAGACAGCAACCACCCAGGGAGGTACTACCGTTCTGCCAAGTGAGTGTGAAACGAAAGCCTGTAATTGTTTTACATGATGGTAGGATTGCTGGTGTCTTTTGTCTGTCTCATAAACATGCAAGATTTCAGGTACGTTTTGCTACTTCTACTTACACTTAGGTCACACTACACATACATGTACAAGCATATATATATACACACCCCTCTGGGTTTTCTGCTACTTTCTTTCTAGTTCTTGTTTATTTCCTCTAATCTCCATGGGGAAGTGGAACAGAATTCTTCCTCCATAAGCCATGCGTGTCGTAAGAGGCGATTGAAATGCCGGGAGCAAGGGGTTGGTGACCCCTTCTCCTGTATATATTACTAAATTTGAAAGGAGAAACTTTCGTTTTTCCTTTTGGGCCACCCCACCTCGGTGGGATACGGCCGGTGTGTTGAAAGAAAGATTATTATAACTATTATTATATACAGCACAAATTAGCTACATACCATTTCTTGGTTGCACATATTTTGGCTCCAACACAGCCTTCCATTGAGTACCGGTAGCACGCCTTAACCACAAATCCACTGTCTTTGTCAAACACTCGTAGATATCGAAAAACATGTTCCTGAAATAGAAAATAAAAATAGGAATACTAATATTAGTGGAAAGTTTACCGTTCAACTAGCAGTAAAGCAGATCTAGCATCAGTGTGATTGGTGGCAGTGCCATAAATCTACACACAAATCACATCCAAAATTTGATCAGTGTTTTAGTGAAAATATGATGCATGAAGTATGTTACTTGAGAGTCAACTGCAACAACATTTAATAAAACTGGATTAAAGATACTTTTTATTCTCAGTTTATACCAAATTCACTGATGATTTGCTTATGTTCATTTTATGCATATGTGGAGAGTTAATGTTTGCTTGGAAGAAAATGGTGAGCAACTACAAATTTAAAAATTATGTATATTGGCTGGTGTGGCAGGTGGTTGTCTAGTGTGTGGTCAGTGTTTGAAATGCAGAGGCTCAGATCACCTTACTCCACCACCCTCACTACCTACTATACAATCTGCACATGCAAAACCCCTCACCACTACCTTCTCACAGGCACTTGAAACTCACAACATGAGAGAGAGCAAATGTAAAAAAGCATAAAGTACTGTGACAGACAGCAAATATAAGAGAGAATAAAGTGCAGTGACAGTCACTGATGCTGCTACTATCATTCTCCACTACAGGAGGAAATGTGAGAAGAAAGAAGGTAAGGGAGTGGGAGAGAAGGAATGACAGTAAGGACAAGAAAGAGAGGAAAGGAAAAAAAATTGTGATTCAATCAAGTTCTGAACATTCCTTCTAATTTTATTAGAAAATTATTTATTTATTTTTTTTTTTTGTGAAATGCAACTGATCAAAACATGGGTGTCTATGGGAAAGTAAGCCTAGAGTTCTCAATGCTTGAGAAACAAGACAATTTTTAGAAATGCATTAGCCCTGTGAGCAGTAAATCTGGGCCTAGATATGAAAGAATGGGTCTACGCAATAAGTGTGCACCATATAATAAAAACCTGCAGCACACAGTGCATAATGAGAAAAAACTGTGACTGTTTTTGGTTTAAAACAGTGACTTTGCAGTGTATTTTCATATGATTTTTATGGTTTTATTCTTGGTTTCTTGGTCTCATTTTATAGAATGAAGACATATTACAGAAAAAGAGATGATTTTTATTAGTTTCAGGACTGAAAGTAGCTTGAAACTGAGCTCCAAGCAGCCAAAATGTTTGATTTTTGCCAATATTCTAGAGTACACAAGTCATACTGGTCAGTCTAATACGCATTTTGGAATGCACTGACATTATATAATTATTACAGTAATGAAGTAGTCTGCATAAAAGTAATTATTCTAGTTTTTGTCTGAATAAAAATTAAAAATAACAAGCAAGCGTAACATAAGAGGGGCCTGGAGACGTGACTAAGGAGCAGAGGAAATGTTTATTTAGTGCCAGGAATGTCTATATTGTTTGTTATGGACCCTATTTTTAAATTGGGAATTGCTGAATTTAGTGTGAAATTAGCCAAATTACCAATTTCTGATCACTTTGTTGGGTAGTTGAAATAAGTAAATGAGCAGTTTCCTGTACTCATTCAAGAGAATAGAAAAAAATGCTAGCGAAATAGCTATGAGTTTGGTCGATTCGAACAACGAAGTTGGCTAAAGTGGGTGAAATTGCTGATGCATAAATATCACCAAGACTGCTTTGTCAGAGCATGATTATGTAAGTTTTCCATCAAATTTCATACTTTTGGTTTCATTACCTTTGGAAAAAGATTCTCTGTTATTTCATAAAATATTTTTTTTTTTAAATTCTTCGACCCTGGGAGCAAGTTTGTTAGCAGGGGTTGTGACAATGAAAGGGTGTAAAACATTACCCTACTGTCACAAATGAGTTTTGCCCATACTGTACGTGTCTGACAGTATTTTGTAGTAGGTTGGTAGACAGCAACCACCCAGGGAGGTACAACCATCCTGCCAAGTGAGTGTGAAACGAAAGCCTGTAATTGTTTTACATGATGGTAGGATTGCTGGTGTCTTTTGTCTGTCTCATAAATACGCAAGATTACAGGTACGTCTTGCTACTTCTACTTACACTTAGGTCACACTACACGTTTATTTATACACACTCATCTGAGTTTTCTTGGATTTTTATCTTAGTTCTTGTTCTAATTATTTTCCTTTTATATCCATGGGGAAGTGGAACAAGAATCTTTCCTCCGTAAGCCATGTGTGTTGTAAAAGTCAACTAAAATGCTGGGAACAATGGGCTAGTAACTCTTTTCCTGTAATGATTACTAAAAAGAATAAGAAAATTGTCAAAGTGGGAAGTCTGAATGTGCGTGGATGTTATGCGAATGATAAGAAAGAGATGATTGTGGATGTTATGAATAAGAAGAAGCTGGATGTCCTGGCTTTAAGTGAAACAAAGCTGAAGGGGGTGGGTGAATTTCAGTGGAGAGGAATAAATGGGAGTAGGTCAGGGGTTTCTAATAGAGTTAGAGCTAAAGAAAGAGTAGCAATAATGTTGAAGGATAAGCTATGGCAGGAAAAGAGGGACTATAAATGTATTAATTCAAGGATTATGTGGAGTAAAATGAAGGTTGGATGTGAAAAGTGGGTTATAGTAAGCTTATATGCACCTGGGGAAGAGAGAAGTATAGAGGAGAGAGAGAGATTTTAGGAAATGTTGAGTGAATGTGTGAGGAGTTTTAAACCAAGTGTGAGAGTACTTGTGGTTGGGGATTTTAATGCTAAACTGGGTAAAAATGTTGTGGAGGGAGTAGTATGTAAATTTGGGGTGCCAAGGGTAAATGAAAATGAGGAGCCTTTAATTGAGCTATGTGTAGAAAGAGGTTTGGTAATAAGTAATACATATTTTATGAAGAAGAGGATAAATAAATATACAAGGTATGAAATAGCACATAATGAAAGTATAGTTTGTTAGATTATGTATTGGTGGATAAAAGGTTGATGGGTAGGCTCCAGGATGTACACGTTTATAGAGGGGCAACTGATATATCAGATCATTATTTAGTTGTAGCTACAGTTAGAGTAAGAGGTAGATATCAAATTGGGGAGGAGTAGTATGGAAGAAGTGAATATTTTCAGATACTTGGGAGTTGACGTCTCGGCGGATGGATTTATGAAGGATGAGGTTAATCATAGAACTGATGAGGGAAAAAAGGTGAGTGGTGCGTTGAGGTATATGTGGAGACAAAAAACGTTATCTATGGAGGCAAAGAAGGGAATGTATGAAAGTAGTACCAACACTCTTATATGGGTGTGAAGCTTGGGTTGTGAATGCAGCAGCGAGGAGGTAGTTGGAGGCAGTGGAGATGTCCTGTCTAAGGGCAATGTGTGGTGTAAATATTATGCAGAAAATTCGATGTGTGGAAATTAGGAGAAGGAGTGAAGTTAATAAAAGTATTAGTCAGAGGGCTGAAGAGGGGTTGTTAGAGGTGGTTTGGTCATTTAGAGATAATGAATCAAAGTAGAAGACATGGAGAGCATATAAATCTGTAGGGGAAGGAAGGCGGGGTAGGGGTCGTCCTCAAAAAGGTTGGAGGAAGGGGGTAAAGGAGGTTTTACGGGCGAGGGGCTTAGACTTCCAGCACGCGTGCGTGAGCATGTTAGATAGGAGTGAATGGAGACTAATGGTATTTGGGACCTGACGATCTGTTGGAATGTGAGCAGGGTAATATTTAGTGAAGGGATTCAGGGAAACCAGTTATTTTTATACAGCCGGACTTGAGTCCTGGAAATGGGAAGTACAATACCTGCACTCTAAAGGAGGGGTTTGGGATATTGGCAGTTTGGAGGGATATGCTGTGTATCTTTATATGTATATGCTTCTAAATTGTTGTAATTTTTTTTTTCTGAGCACCTCTGCAAAAACAGTGATCATGTGGGAGGTGAAAGTGTTGAATGATGAAAGTATTTTCTTTTTGAGGATTTTCTTTTTTTTTTTGCGTCACCCTGCATCGGTGGGAGATGGCCAACTTGTTAAAAAAAAAAAAGATAATAACAATACTTGTTTATGCTGGAGTGAGCATTAGCCTCCATGATCTTCCAAACATTTCACAATAAGTCATTGTGTTTGGTGCTTGTAAATTCAGTGCGACTACAGTGGTGGAGGCAGAGGTATAGGCAGTGGTAGGAGCAGTGGTTGAGGCAGTGGTTGAGGCAGTGGTAGAGGCAGTGGTAGAGGCAGTGGTAGAGGCAGTGGTTGAGGCAATGGTTGAGGCAATGGTTGAAGCAGTGGTTGAAGCAGTGGTTGAAGAAGTGGTTGAGGCAGTGGTTGAAGCAGCAGTGGAGGCAATGGCTGAGGCAGTGGTAGAGGTAGTAGTTAAGGCAGTGGTTGAGGCAGTGGTTTAGGCAGCAATAGAGGCAGCGGTTGAGGCAGCAGTTGAGGCAGCGGTTGAAGCAGTGGTAGAGGCAGTGGTGGAGGCAGTGGTGGAGGCAGTGGTGGAATGGTATTTAATAACATACATATTAATAAGAAAAGTAGAAGTAGTAGGTTGGTAGACAGCAACCACCCAGGGAGGTACTACCATTCTGCCAAGTGAGTGTAAAACGAAAGCCTGTAATTGTTTTACATGATGGTAGGACTGCTGGTGTCTTTTGTCTGTCTCATAAATACGCAAGATTACAGGTATGTCTTGCTACTTCTACTTACACTTAGGTCACACTACACGTTTATTTATACACACTCATCTGAGTTTTCTTGGATTTTTATCTTAGTTCTTGTTCTAATTATTTTCCTTTTACATCCATAGGGAAGTGGAATAAGAATCTTTCCTCCGTAAGCCATGTGTGTTGTAAAAGTCAACTAAAATGCCGGGAACAATGGGCTAGTAACCCTTTTCCTGTAATAATTACTAAAAAGAATAAGAAAATTGTCAAAGTGGGAAGTCTGAATGTGCGTGGATGTTATGCGAATGATAAGAAAGAGATGATTGTGGATGTTATGAATGAGAAGAAGCTGGATGTCCTGGCTTTAAGTGAAACAAAGCTGAAGGGGGTGGGTGAATTTCAGTGGAGAGGAATAAATGGGAGTAGGTCAGAGGTTTCTAATAGAGTTAGAGCTAAAGAAGGAGTAGCAATAATGTTGAAGGATAAGCTATGGCAGGAAAAGAGGGACTATAAATGTATTAATTCAAGGATTATGTGGAGTAAAATGAAGGTTGGATGTGAAAAGTGGGTTATAGTAAGCGTATATGCACCTGGGGAAGAGAGAAGTATAGAGGAGAGAGAGAGATTTTAGGAAATGTTGAGTGAATGTGTGAGGAGTTTTAAACCAAGTGTGAGAGTACTTGTGGTTGGGGATTTTAATGCTAAACTGGGTAAAAATGTTGTGGAGGGAGTAGTAGGTAAATTTGGGGTGCCAGGGGTAAATGAAAATGGGGAGCCTTTAATTGAGCTATGTGTAGAAAGAGGTTTACCTGGAGAGAGTTCCGGGGGTCAACGCCCCCGCGGCCTGGTGTGTGACCAGGCCTCCTGGTGGATCAGAGCCTGATCAACCAGGCTGTTGCTGCTGGCTGCACGCAAACCAACGTACGAGCCACAGCCCGGCTGGTCAGGAACCGACTTTAGGTGCTTGTCCAGTGCCAGCTTGAAGACTGCCAGGGGTCTGTTGGTAATCCCCCTTATGTATGCTGGGAGGCAGCTGAACAGTCTCGGGCCCCTGACACTTATTGTATGGTCTCTTAACGTGCTAGTGACACCCCTGCTTTTCATTGGGTTTGGTAATAAGTAATACATATTTTATGAAAAAGAGGATAAATGTAGCTCGTAATGAAAGTAGTTTGTTAGATTATGTATTGGCGGATAAAAGGTTGATGGGTAGGCTCCAGGATGCACACGTTTATAGAGGGGCAACTGATATATTTTATCATTATCTAGTTGTAGCTACAGTTAGAATAAGAGGTAGATGAAATAAGAGGAAAATGGCAACAAGTAAGAGGGAGGTGAAAGTGTATAAACTAAGGGAGGAGGAGGTTCGGGTGAGATATAAGCAACTATTGGCAGAAAGGTGGGCTGGTGCAAGTATGAGTAGTGGGGGGGTTGAAGAGGGTTAGAATAGTTTTAAAAATGCAGTATTAGAATGTGGGGCAGAAGTTTGTGGTTATAGGAGGGTGGGTGCAGGAGGAAAGAGGAGTGATTGGTGGAATGATGAAGTGAAGGGTGTGATAAAAGAGAAAAAGGCAGCTTATGAGAGGTTTTTACAAAGCAGAAGTGTTATAAGAAGAGTAGAGTATATGGAGAATAAAAGAAAGGTGAAGAGAGTGGTGAGAGAGTGCAAAAGGAGAGCAGATGATAGAGTGGGAGAGGCACTGTCAAAAAATTTTAATGAAGAAAAAAATTTGGAATGAGTAAAAAAATTAAGAAAGCCTAGAGAACGAATATATTTATCAGTTAAAAACAGAGTAGGGGAGTTAGTAGATGGGGAGATGTAGGTTTTGGGTAGATGGCGAGAATATTCTGAGGAACTTTTAAATGTCGACGAATAAAGGGAAGCGGTAATTTCATGCACTGGCCAGGGAGGTATACCATCTTGTAGGAATGAAGAAGAACAGGATGCGAGTGTGGGGGAGGTGCATGAGGCATTACGTAGAATGAAAGGGGGTAAAGCAGCTGGAACTGATGGGATCATGACAGAAATGTTAAAAGCAGGGGGGGATATAGTGTTGGAGTGGTTGGTATTTTTGTTTAATAAATGTATGAAAGAGGGGAAGGTACCTAGGGATTGGCAGAGACCATGTATAGTCCCTTTATATAAAGGGAAGGGAGACAAAAGAGATTGTAAAAATTATAGAGGAATAAGTTTACCGAGTTGTAGGTAGTAGGTTGGTAAACAGCAACTGCCCAGAGAGGTACTACCGTCCTGCCAAGTGAGTGTACAACGAAAACCTGTAATTGTTTTACATGATGGTAGGATTGCTGGTGTCTTTTGTCTGTCTCATAAACATGCAAGATTTCAGGTATGTCTTGCTACTTCTACTTGCACTTAGGTCACACTACACATACATGTACAAGCATATATATACACACCCCTCTAGGTATTCTTCTATTTTTTTCTAGTTCTTGTTCTTGTTTATTTCCTCTTATCTCCATGGGGAAGTGGAACAGAATTCTTCCTCCATAAGCCATGCGTGTTGTAAGAGGAGGCTAAAATGCCGGGAGCAAGGGGCTAGTAACCCCTTCTCCCGTATAAATTACTAAATTTAAGAGAAACTTTTGTTTTTCTTTTTGGGCCACCCTGCCTTGGTGGGATACGGCCGGTGTGTTGAAAGAAAGAAAGAAATGTATGAAAGAGGGGAAGGTACCTAGGGATTGGCAGAGAGCATGTATAGTCCCTTTATATAAAGGGAAGGGAGACAAAAGAGATTGTAAAAATTATAGAGGAATAAGTTTAATGAGTTGTAGGTAGTAGGTTGGTAGACAGCAACCGCCCAGGGAGGTACTACCGTCCTGCCAAGTGATTGTAAAACGAAAGCCTGTAATTGTTTTACATGATGGTAGGATTGCTGGTGTCTTTTTTCTGTCTCATAAATATGCAAGATTTCATGTACGTCTTGCTACTTCTACTTACACTTAGGTCACACAACACATACATGTACAAGCATATATATACACACCCCTCTGGGTTTTCTGCTATTTTCTTTCTAGTTCTTGTTCTTGTTTATTTCCTCTTATCTCCATGGGGAAGTGGAACAGAATTCTTCCTCCGTAAGCCAAGCATGTTGTAAGAAGCAACTAAAATGCCGGGAGCAAGGGGCTAGTAACCCCTTCTCCTGTATAAATTACTAAATTTGAAAAGAGAAACTTTTGTTTTTCTTTTTGGGCCACCCTGCCTCGGTGGGATATGGCTGGTTTGTTGAAAGAAGTTTACTGAGTATACCAGGAAAAGTGTACCGTAGGGTTATAATTGAAAAAATTAGAGACAAGACAGAATGTAGGATTGCGGATGAGCAAGGAGGTTTCAGAGTGGGTAGAGGATGTGTAAATCAAGTGTTTACATTGAAGCATATATGTGAGCAGTACTTAAACAGAGGTAGGGAAGTTTTTATTGCATTTATGGATTTAGAAAAGGCATATGATAGAGTGGATAGGGAAGCAATGTGGCAGATGTTCCAAGTATATGGAATAGGTGGCAAGTTACTAAATGCTGTAAAGAGTTTTTATGAGGATAGCGAGGCTCAGGTTAGGGTGTGTAGAAGAGAGGGAAACTATTTCCCGGTAAAAGTAGGTCTTAGACAGGGATGTGTAATGTCACCATGGTTGTTTAGTATATTTATAGATGGGGTTGTAAAAGTAGTAAATGCTAGGGTGTTCGGGAGAGGGGTGGGATTAAATTATGGGGAATTAAATACAAAATGGAAAGTGACACAGTTACTTTTTGCTTATGGGAGATTCTAAAGAAAAATTGCAAAGGTTAGTGGATGAATTTGGGAGTGTGTGTGTAAAGGTAGAAAGTTGAAAGTGAACATAGAAAAGAGTAAGGTGACGAGAGTATCAAATGATTTAGGTAAAGAAAAATTGGATATCAAATTGGGGAGGAGGAGTATGGAAGAAGTGAATGTTTTCAGATATTTGGGAGTTGATGTGTCAGCGGATGGATTTATGAAGTATGAGGTTAATCATAGAATTAATGAAGGAAAAAAGGCGAGTGGTGCATTGAGGTATATGTGGAGGCAAAAAAATGTTATCTATGGAGGCAGAGAAGGGAATGTATGAAAGTACAGTAGTACCAACACTCTTATATGGGTGTGAAGCTTGGGTTCTAAATGCTGCAGCGAGGAGGCAGTTGGAGGCAGTAGAGATGTCCTGTCTAAGGGCAATGTGTTGTGTAAAAATTATGCAGAGAATTCGGAGTGTGGAAATTAGGTGGTGTGGAGTTAATAAAAGTATTAGTCAGAGGGTTAAAGAGGGTTTGTTGAGGTGGTTTGGTCATTTAGAGAGAATGGATCGAAGTAGAATGACATGGAGAGTGTATAAATCTGTAGGAGAAGGAAGGCGGGGTAGGGGTTGTCCTCGAAAAGGTTGGAGGGAGGGTGTAAAGGTGGTGTTGTGGGCGAGGGGTTTGGACTTCCAGCAAGCGTGCGTGAGCGTGTTAGATAGGAGTGAATGGAGGCTAATGGTATTTGGGGCCTGACGAGCTGTTGGAGTGTGAGCAGGGTAATATTTAGTGAAGGGATTCAGGGAAACCGGTTATTTTATATAACTGGACTTGAGTCCTGGAAATGGGAAGTACAACGCCTGCACTCTGAAGGAGGGGTTTGAGATATTGGCAGTTTGGAAGGATATATTGTGTATTTTTATATGTATTTACATGTACTTCTAAATTGTTGTATTCTGGGCATCTCTGCAAAAACAGTGATTATGTGTGGGTGAGGTGAAAGTGTTGAATGATGATGAAAGTATTTTCTTTTTGGGGATTTTCTTTCTTTTTGGGTCACCCTGCCTCGGTGGGAGACGGCCGACTTGTTGAAAAAATACTGAGTATACCAGGAAAAGTGTACGGTAGGGTTATAATTGAAAGAATTAGAGGTAAGACAGAATGTAGGATTGCGGATGAGCAAGGAGGTTTTAGAGTGGGTAGGGGATGTGTAGATCAGGTGTTTACATTGAAGCATATATGTGAACAGTATTTAGATAAAGATAGGGAAGTTTTTATTGCATTTATGGATTTAGAAAAGGCATATGATAGAGTGGATAGAGGAGCAATGTGGCAGATGTTGCAAGTATATGGAATAGGTGGTAAGTTATTAAATGCTGTAAAGAGTTTTTATGAGGATAGTGAGGCTCAGGTTAGGGTGTGTAGAAGAGAGGGAGACTAAAAAATAATGGTTGTTTAATATAATAATAATACATGTTATTATTAATAATAATAATATGATAGAACTGAAGAAGGAAACTGTACAAAAATACTAGGGTTGAAGCATTGGTGGAGGCATCGTGAGTCAGCTTGGCTTTGTTTATGCTGGAGTGAGCATTAGCCTCCGTGCTCTTCCAAACATTTCACAATAATTCATTGTGCTTGGTGTTTGTACACTGAGTGCAACTGTTACATAATTAACCATGGGCTCAAAGAAACTTGCTAGTGCCAGCCCTTTGGTAAAGAAACTGAGACACACGATAGAATTGGAGGAAGAAACCGTCAAAAAATACGAGGCAGTGCACCGCAGTGGTTGAGGCAGTGATATTTAATAACACACATGTTATTAAACCGTAACATTTATCTAGTACAATATTTTATGATGTTTTCATGTATTTTATGATTGTTCATCGTTCAACAAGTTAAGAAAGCAGTATTGTATTATATTTCCCTACAATATACTGAGGCACCACACATTCGCGATTTTTCAACATTCGCGAGGCTCGTGATCCCCTAGCTCTCGCGAATGTTGAGGGAGACCTGTATGCATTTTATCGCTCTAGGACGCTTTAAATATCGTAGTGGGTGGGGTGGCCAGGCAGGTTATCATAACTCCCATGCCTGTCTCTCTACAAGCAAATGCTATTCACCTCTCACCCTACATTAAGACTACAAATATTATAAGGAAAGTAATGAGTGCACTGTGTATGCATTTTATAGCTCTAGGGCACTTTAAATGTCGAAGTACATTATGTGTGGGTGGGGTGGCCAGAAAGGCTACCATACCTACCACACCTGACTTCTTACAATAAATATTACTCAACTCTCACCCTACATTAAGACTATTAATATTTTGAGGTAAGTAATGAGTATATTGAGTGTGTATTTTACTTTTTATTGTTTTTAATGCCTAGTTCTATTGCTAATCTAATATATGTTAGTGTAAACTTGTTAATCTGGCATTTATATGCATTTATAAGTGGAAAAAATGGAGTTCTGCTTTCTGGCGATGTCTGCTTTCTGGGGATAGCCTGAAACCTAACCTAGTGCATAAGTGGGGCCCTACTCTATATTACAGAAACAGAGGTGATTTGCATGGTTCACCAACTAAAAGTAGTTTGAAACTGAGCTCAAAAAAGCGGAAATGTTCAATTTTTGACAATTTTCAAGAGTAAACAAATCATGTTACACTTCCAATACACGTCAACTGGTGGGTCTAATGTGCATTCACGAATGCGCTGATATTATTTATACAATTATTACAATTATGCAGTAGTCTGAATCACAGTAAATCTTCTACTTTTTGTGTGAATAAAAATTCAAAATAAAAAACAAGCGTAATATAAGTGGGGCCTGGAGACATGACTAATGAACAGAGAAAATGTTATTTTAGTGCCAGGAGTATCTGCATTGTTTATTCTGGCCCCAGTTTTGAAATTAACCTTTCTTGAATTTTGTGTGAAATTGGCCAAAATAGTAATTTCTGATCAATTTTTTTAGGTAGTTGAAATAGGTTAATAGGCAGTTTCTTGTACTCAATCAATAGAATAAAAGGAGTTCTAGCAAAATAGCTATGTGTTTGGTTGAGTGGAGGAAAGGAATCGGGCTAAAACAGGGCTCAAAGTGGGCAAAATTGCCGATGCATAAATATTACCAAGACGCTAAATTCGAGAGAGTGTAATTCAACAAGATTTCCCATCAAATTTTGAACCTTTGGTTTAATAATCTTTGGGAAAAGATTCTCTTATCATTTCACAAGATAATTGTTTTTTTTTTTAATTCTTCGACACTGTGAGCAAGTTTGCGAGAAGGGGGTGTAGACACTCAAAGGGTTAATGATTTTAGTTAGTGCCAAACTGTACTGTAGGCCAAGATATAATTTAAAGCACACAATACAGCAATTATGGGAAGAAATATTACACAGAAAAATTGAAAAATTTCTTACTTTAAAGGTGGCTTGAAGTGCCTTATTTTTTGTGATAAAAAAGGTCCAAGGCATCCAATCTCCAGATACAAGTTGCTTGAAGGCTTTCTCATAGTCTTGATGATCTATGAAGTCCTCGACAATGGTACGAAGCTCGTCTTTGTTTCCACGCAATGGTCTGTACCTGAATTCCAGAAAAATTATATAACAAATATATACTGCAATCTTTTGAAATAAGATGCCATTTTTGAGCCCAGAAACTTTACAGGTATTTTTTTTTTTTTTTTAACAAGTCGGCAGTCTCCCACCGAGGCAGGGTGACCCAAAAAAGAAAGAAAATCCCCAAAAAGAAAATACTTTCATCATTCAACACTTTCACCACACTCACACATTATCACTGTTTTTGCAGAGGTGCTCAGAATACAACAGTTTAGAAGCATATACATATAAAGATACACAACATATCCCTCCAAACTGCCAATATCCCAAACCCCTCCTTTAAAGTGCAGGCATTGTACTTCCCATTTCCAGGACTCAAGTCCGACTATATGAAAATAACCGGTTTCCCTGAATCCCTTCACTAAATATTACCCTGCTCACACTCCAACAGATCATCAGGTCCCAAGTATCATTTGTCTCCATTCACTCCTATCTAACACGCTCACGTACGCTTGCTGGAAGTCCAAGCCCCTCGCCCACAAAACCTCCTTTACCCCTTCTCTCCAACCCTTTCGAGGACGACCCCTACCCCTCCTTCCTTCCCCTATAGATTTATATGCTTTCCATGTCATTCTACTTTGATCCATTCTCTCTAAATGACCAAACCACCTCAACAACCCCTCTTCTGCCCTCTGACTAATGCTTTTATTAACTCCACACCTTTTCCTAATTTCCACACTCCGAATTTTCTGCATAATATTTACACCACACATTGCCCTTAGACAGGACATCTCCACTGCCTCCAACCGTCTCCTCGCTGCTGCATTTACCACCCAAGCTTCACATCCACATAAGAGTGTTGGTACCACTATACTTTCATACATTCCCTTCTTTGCCTCCATAGATAGCGTTTTTTGACTCCACATATACCTCAACGCACCACTCACCTTTTTTCCCTCATCAATTCTATGATTAACCTCATCCTTCATAAATCCATCCGCCGACACATCAACTCCCAAGTATCTGAAAACATTCACTTCTTCCATACTCCTCCTCCCCAATTTGATATCCAATTTTTCTTTATCTAAATCATTTGATACCCTCATCACCTTACTCTTTTCTATGTTCATTTTCAACTTTCTACCTTTACTCACATTCCCAAACTCATCCACTAACCTTTGCAATTTTTCTTTAGAATCTCGCATAAGCACAGTATCATCAGCAAAAAGTAACTGTGTCAATTCCCATTTTGAATTTGATTCCCCATAATTTAATCCCACCCCTCTCCCGAACACCCTAGCATTTACTTCTTTTACAACCCCATCTATAAATATATTAAACAACCATGGTGACATTACACATCCCTGTCTAAGACCTACTTTTACCGGGAAGTATTCTCCGTCTCTTCTACACACCCTAACCTGAGCCTCACTATCCTCATAAAAACTCTTGACAGCATTTAGTAACTTACCACCTATTCCATATACTTGCAACATCTGCCACATTGCTCCTCTATCCACTCTATCATATGCCTTTTCTAAATCCATAAATGCAATAAAAACTTCCATACCTATATCTAAATACTGTTCACATATATGCTTCAATGTAAACACTTGATCTACACATCCCCTACCCACTCTGAAGCCTCCCTGCTCATCTGCAATCCTACATTCTGTCTTACCTCTAATTCTTTCAATTATAACCCTACCGTATACTTTTCCTGGTATACTCAGTAAACTTATTCCTCTATAATTTTTACAATCTCTTTTGTCCCCTTTCCCTTTATATAAAGGGATTATACATGCTCTCTGCCAATCCCTAGGTACCTTCCCCTCTTTCATACATTTATTAAACAAAAGTACCAACCACTCCAACACTATATCCCCCCCCTGCTTTTAACATTTCTGTCATGATCCCATCAGTTCCAGCTGCTTTACCCCCTTTCATTCTACGTAATGCCTCACGTACCTCCACCACACTTACATTCTGCTCTTCTTCACTCCTAAAAGATGGTATACCTCCCTGGCCAGTGCATGAAATTACCGCCTCCCTTTCTTCCTCAACATTTAAAAGTTCCTCAAAATATTCTCGCCATCTACCTAATACCTCCCTCTCCCCATCTACTAACTCCCCTACTCTGTTTTTTATGATTAAATGTGAGTGCTTATTCCTAGATTCTAAATTCAATTTATTTATTATTCAATTCATCTTGCCTGCCAACCAATGGATAATGATAAGACAACGAAACCAGGGAAATCACTATTTACTGTTTTAATAAAATAAGAACAACAACTAAGCTATGTCATCTGAAATTTTCTGAGCGTTTCATTGCATGAAAATAAACTGAGATAAACAAAAAATAACATTGTACTCATCATAAAAAAAGTAACTGACAAGCATGAGCAATGTTGTACAAACTGGAAAAAATCATTAGATAAAATACCAGAACAGTAAAAATCTAACTATTTAACAGTCTAGACTGAAGCCAACAAAATACTATAAACAGCAAAATTACCTAAGCTACGAGATAAGCTACTAAACTTAAGAAATTAAACAAGAAAGGGACGAAAAACTGCACTGAGTTAAATCTCAAAAACTGATTGGACAATAGCAATAATAATAATATGATTATGTAGAGTATGTATTGGTGAATAAAAAGATTATGGGTAGATTTCAGGACATGCATGTTTATAGAAGGGCAAGAGATATCTCAAGTCATTATATAGTTGCAGCTACAGTGAGAGTAAGAGGTAGATGAAGCAAAAGGAAAATGGTAACAGCAAGTAAGAGAGAGGTGGAAGTTTATAAACTAAGGCAGGAGGGAGTTAGGGTGAAATATAAGCAACTATTGGGAGAAAGGTGGGCTAGTGAGAGTATAGGTAGTGTGGGGGTTGAAGAGGGGTGGAATAATTTAAAAAACGCAGTGTTAAAATGCAGGGCGGAAGTTTGTGGCTAAAGGTGGGTGGGTGCTGGAGAAAAGAGGAGTGATAGTGGAATGATGTCATTAAAAATTTTTTACAAAGCATAAGTGATATAAGAACGGTGGAGTATATGGAGAGTAAGAGAGAGGTGAGGGAGTGCAAAATGAGAGTACGTAAATGATAGAGTGGGTGAGGTGATGTCAACAAATTTTGCTGAGAATAAGAAAAAAAAAACTGGAGATAAACAAGTTAAGAAAGCCTAGGGATCAAATGGATTTGACAAATAAAAACAGAATAGGGGAGTGAGATGAACAGTTGGAGGTATTGGGAAGATGGCAGGAATACTTTGATTAACTGTTAAATGTTGATGAAGAGAGGGAGGGAATAATTTCATGGCCAGGAAGGTATAACATCTTTTAGGAGTGAAGAAGAACTGGATGTGAGTGTGGGGGAGGTGCTTGAGGCATTAGGTAGAACAAAAGGTGGTAAAGCAGCTGGAATTGACAGGATCATGATATAAATGTTAACAACAGGTGGGAACATAATTTTGGAGTAGTTGGTACTTTTGTTTAATACATGTATGAAAGAGGGGAAGGTACCTTGGGATTGGCAGAGAGCATGTATAGTTCCATTACATAAAGGGAAGGGGGACAAAAGAGATAGTAAAAATTATAGGAGAATAAGTTTACTGAGTTCTAGGTAGTAGGTTGGTAGACAGCAACTGCCCAGGGAGGTACTACCGTCCTGCCAAGTGAGTGTAAAACGAAAGCCTGTAATTGTTTTACATGATGGTAGGATTGCTGGTGTCCTTTTTTCTGTCTCATAAACATGCAAGATTTTCAGGCAAGTCTTGCTACTTCTATTTATACTTAGGTCACACTACACATACATGTACAAGCGTATATATACACACACCCCTGGGTTTTCTTCTATTTTCTTTCTAGTTCTTGTTCTTGTTTATTTCCTCTTACCTCCATGGGGAAGTGGAACAGAATTCTTCCTCCGTAAGCTATGCGTGTTTTAAGAGGCGACTAAAATGCCGGGAGCAAGGGTCTAGTAACCCCTTCTCCTGTATATATTACTAAATGTAAAAGGAGAAGCTTCTGTTTTTCCTTTTGGGCCACCCCGCCTCGGTGGGATACGGCCAGTGTGTTGAAAGAAAGAAAGAAGTTTACCGAGTATACCTGGTAAAGTGCATGGTAGGGTTATTACTGAAAGAATTTGAGGTAAGACAGAAAGCACGATCTCAGATGAACAAGGATTCTTTAGAATGGGTAGGGAATGTGTAGACCAAATGTTTACATTGAAGTATATAATCTTCTTCTTTCAATAAACCGGCCGTATCCCACCGAGGCAGGGTGGCCCAAAAAGAAAAACAAAGTTTCTCTTTTTAAATTTAGTAATTTATACAGGAGAAGGGGTTTGAAGTATATAAGTGAACAATATTTAGATAACAGAAGGGAAGTTTTTGTTCCATTTATGGATTTAGAAAAGGCATATGATATAGGGTGGATAGTGAAGCAATGTTGTAGATGCTGCAATTGTATGGAATGGGTAGTAAGTTACTAAATGCTGTAAAGAGTTTTTATGAGGATAGTGAGGCTCAGGACTTTTTTGGAGGGGGGGAGAGGGGGGGAGGGGACCCTGCCATGGTGTGTTGAAAGAAAGAAGTGAGGCTCAGGTTATTTTGTATATGAGAGAGGGAGATTACTTTCCAGAGTAAGTAGGCTTTAGACATGGGTGTGTAATGTCACCATGATTGTTTAATAAATTTATAGATGGGGTTGTAAAATAAGTAAATGCTAGGATGCTAGAGAGAGGGGTGGGATTAAATTATGGGGAATCAAATACAGAATGGGAGTTGTCACAGTTACTTTTTACTGATGATACTGTGCTTTTGGGTGATTCTAAAGAAAGGGTGAAGAGGTTAATGGATGAGTTTGGGAGGGAGTGTAAAGAAAGTTGAAAGGGAAAATAGATAAGAATAAGGTGATAAGGGTATCAAACGAGTTAGGTAAAGAAAAACTGGATATCACATTGGAGGGAGTATGGAAGAAGTGAACGTATTCAAATACTTGGGAGTTGACTTGTCAGTGGATAGGTTTATGAAGGACGAGGTAAACCACAGAACTAATGAAGGAAAAAGAGTGAGTGGTGCACTGAGGTATCTATGGAGACAACGAACATTATCCAGGAAGGCAAAGAAGGAAATGATGAGAATATAGTGGTACCAACACTCTTATATGGGTGTGAAGCACTGGTTATGAATGCTTTGAGGAGGAGGCTGGAGGCAGTGGAGATGTCATGTCTAAAGGCAATGTGTGGTGTAAATATTATGCAGAAAATTCGTAGTGTGGAAATTAGGAGATGTGGAGTTGCTAAAAGTACTATTCAGAGGGCTGAAGAGGGGTTATTGAGGTGGTTTGGTCATTTAGAGAGGATGGAGCAAAATTCAATGACTTGGAGAGTGTATAAATCTGGAGTGGAAAGGAACGGTAGGGGATCATCCTAGGAAAGGATGGAGGAAAAGGGTAAAAGAGGTTCTGTGTGCAAGGGGTTTGGACATACAGCAGGCACGTGTGAACGTGTTTATTGGGAGTGAATGGAGATGAATAGTTTTTGGGACTTGATGAGCTGTTGGAGTGTGAGCAGGCTAATATTTTGTGAAGGGATTCAGGGAAATCAGTTAGCCGGACTTGAGTCCTGGAGGTGGGAAGTACAATACCTGCACTTTAAAGGAAGGGTTTGGGATATTGGATGTTTGGAGTGACATCTAAACTGTCATATAAGTGCACCTCTGCAAAGATAGTGATTAGGGGGAAGATTCACACTCCCTCCCTCAGTGGAAGATGGCCAAAATTTAAAAAAAAATATATAAAAAAATTCTACAAGTACATGAGGCAACTATTACAGACCTAGCAGATCACTGGCATACTTCTGTTTATAGTAAGCCCCCAGTTATGAAGAGAATTTCAGGCAACTGAGGTTAACCTTGTTCCCCAGGATATGACCCACAACAGTCATCTGACACCTAGATACCTTACTTACTGTTAAGTGAACAGTGGTAGCAGGTTAAGGAAACATGCCCAACATTTTACCCATGCTGGAATTGATCCCCAGACCTAAGTGTGCAATCTGAGGATGCTTTCAACCAAGCCATAAACACTTGCACCATCGTACACATATCTCTCAAATTTTTCATCACAAATCCAAAATTAAATTCCTCTATGAGGGTAATTGTAACTCAGAATTATTGTAACTCAAACCCATCATAATTCAAGGGACCAATGATTAAACCACACTCAGTAACCATATTATATAAATGGTTTAGAAGTCCTACAAGTTGAAGAATGAGACACTTGTGCGACACTAGTGCAACACTTGTGCAACACTTGGGCATCTTTATTCTGGATATGTTTCAGCATCCAGTGGATTCTTCAGTACAATACAGCGAAGACCGATAGAAGACGAGAAGGAGTTTGAAGTAATCAGTCCCTCAGCCTGGAGATGTGTTCCATCCATCAGTCTTAATAAAAGTACAGCATATGCACAGAGAAGGTGCTTATATACAGCAAATAGGCGAGGCAAAGCAGTTGTAGGGAGTGACCAGTGGAAAAATCCAATAATAGAAGAAGGTCATGTCTATAAGTAAGGAAAACACTGAAGAATTGGGGTATCAATAAGATACCCAAATGTTCTACAAGTGTCTTATTCTTCAACTTGTCAGTTTTCTAAACCACTTATATATGGCTTGATGTGGATGAGGAATGAAGACAAAAACCAAAAATATATTTGTTGGCTGATAGAAAAAAAAAACAGAACAAGATTAATACTTTTTTGTAACACACCAGTCATTTCCCATTAGGGTAGGGTGACTCAAACAAGAAGAAATGCTTTCACCATCACTCACTCCATCACCATCTTGCCAGAGGCACTCTGACATTACAGTTCGGAAGCCCTTCCAAAGTGCAATATCCCCACGCCTCCTTCAGAGTACAGGTACTATACTTCCCACCTCCAGAACTTAAGTCTCGCTAACTGGTTTCCCTGAATCCTTCATAAATGTTACCTTACTCACACTCCAGCAGCACATCAATTCATAAAAACACTTCCCTCCACTCACTCTTATCTTACACGTCTACTTAATGTCCAAGCCCCTCGCATACAAAACCTCCTTTACCCTGTCCCTAGGATGACCCCTGCCCATCCTTCCCTCCACTTGATTTATACACCCTCCAAGTAATCCTACTCTGCTCCATCTTCTCTACACATGATCAATAAAAAATAAGAGAACATGCACAACGACTTCTTAATACTATCAACATAGAGAACACAACTGAGGCACCATCAACAAATAAATTCTGGAAAAAAAATTAAAATACAATTAATGCATTTTTAAATAGTATTTTTTTTATATCAGCCATCTCCAACCAAAGTAAGGTGACCCAAGGAGGAAACAAATTCATTCATTCACTAGATGTTTGTCTTGAAAGTATGTGGACATCACAATGCAAATGACCATTAGTCCTGCAACATCCTCAAAAAATGCTTCAGAGTGCAGGCACTGAAGGTACCACCTCCAGGACTCTAAGTCTGCCAACCAGCATCCCTGGATCTTTTCATAAATGTTAGCCTGTGCACAATCCAACAGCACATCAAATCTCAAAAGCCACTAGTCTCCATTTATTTTGATCTAATGTGCTCACACATGCCTATTGGATGTTCAAACCCCTACCACTTAAACCCTGCAATCCATCCCTTGAACCCTTCCTGTAGCAACCAATACCCCTTCTTCTGCCCACCCAAGACTTGTACACCCTCTTGATCAGCCTATCCTTCTCTATTCTTCCTAAATAACCAAACCGTATCAACAACCACCCCTTCTCCCTCCAAATACCTTTCATACCAAACCTTCTAATTTTTGCTCTCTTTATTCCCTGCATAACATGCACATAGATCTCAAATATGACATTTTTACTGCCTCGTAGATCTCAAATATGACATCTTCACTGCCTCGTACCCACATAAAAGTGCAGTTTCCACTACATTGTACAATGTGTGTATTATATTTTGTATGACAAGTAAATATTGAAGGGAGAACACCACTACAAATAGGTAATCACATATAATCATACACGAGTGATTTTTCACATGGTCCCAGACAACACCAGTCTGCACTTTCCTTACAAGATTGTAGGAGCAACACTGAAAACAATATCTGGATTCTTTATATTATGTTGTGGATAAAAATAAAGCCCTAAATATTAACGTTTCAGTTAACAGCTAAACTGACAATATTTAAAGACTAGGAAAAACATTATTATATTAAGGAGAGGTGTTAATGTTGCAGTTTTATAACTGTAGTGTAGAGCATCCCTCTGGCAAGACAGTGGTGGAGTGAATGATGATTAAAGTTTTTCTTTTTCGAGCCACCCTGCCTTGGTGGGAATCGGCCGATGTGTTAAAAAAAAAATAAATAAAATAAAGTAGCATCTGTTACTCAAGGAATCATCTTTTATGACTTCCATTGCAATCAATAATTTTTTAAATAAATTCTTCAAAAGTTGCACATCTTACCTCACATTCATTTTGTGGGAGACGAAGCCTAAATACTGATCGAGAACCAGAGCAGTTGCCAGATCATCATAGTCAGAGAGCTCCTTGGGGGTCATGCCACAGCCTGTGGTTGCCATGCCCCCACCACGCATCAACCGACTCCCTTGAGCCACCACCATCTTGATTATCTAACCACTTGGAAAAACAAACATTAATATTACTCAAATATTCAATGTGATAAAGAAAAATTACAATACATACAGTGGTACCTTGAGTTTTGAACAGCTCCCAACTCGAACAATTATGTAAGTGTATTTTTGTAAGTGCTTTTCTAAGTGTATTGTTGGGGGTCTGAAATGGACTACGTAATTTAATTTACATTATTCCTTATCGGAACAAATTCGTTCGGTATCAGCACTTGAACAGCCTTCTGGAACAAATTAAGTTTGTAACTTGAGGTACCACTGTATTATCAAGCGTGAGACCTTGTGACATAAGTCACATTTGATAGTACAGTGGAACCTCAGTACTCAAACAGCTCCATTCTTGAACAATTCGGTACTCGAATGCATTGTTCGGTAGTCGACCGTTTGCTCAGCACTTTACCAAACAAACAACCTGCCAAAACATGTGTGTCAGTCTCCCCACAGCTGTTGCTCAGTCCAAATCTCCACTGAACTCCACTGTAAACTCTTTTGTGTTTCTTTTCATTTTTGGGTGTGTTTTTTATATTATTTGTATAAATAAGTCACCATGGTGCTTAAGAAGATTAGTGATAACAGCCAACCAAAAAGAGAAGTGGTTAGTATGTGTTTGCCCTGATGTAAACACTGCCTCTGCCTCTCCATATAATATGCCTTTTATTAATTCTGGAGTCTTTATTGTGCTTCTAGGTTATCTATTGTGCTTCTGATATCAAGTAGGAATAAATGTGATAGATAGATAACCTTTATTACTAATGTTAGTGCAATTACACAACATTGTATTTGCGACACTGCTAGTATCCGGCTATCAAGACGACTCATCAGGTACTGAATGCTCCTTCTGCTGGTCCCTTCCTCCCTCCCTCACTCCCTCTCTCTCTCTCTCTCTCTCTCTCGCTCTCTCTCCTATAGCTCCTCCCGCTTCGGGCCCCTCTTATATTACATTTGCTTTCCATTTTGAATATTCATTAACACAAAAAATCGAAGATTTACTGTTATGCAGCATACTGCACTGTTGAAAAAATGGTGTAGTAATATCAGCGTATTTGTGAAAGCATATTAGACCCACCAGTTGACATGTATTGGACGCGTGATATCTGTTTACTGTTGAACATCAGCAAAAACTGAATATTTCCGCTACTTTGAGCTCAATTTCAAGGCACTGTTAATCTGTAAACCATTCAAAATCATCTCTAGTTTTGTATTATATATTTCATTCTATCAAATGAGATCAAGAAAACAAGAATACAATCATAAATACTATACAAAAATACACCGCAAAGTCACAGTATATTTCTGGGGATCTGAAACGGATTAATCAAATTTACATTATTCCTTATGGGAAAAATCTGTTCAGTACTCGAACAGATCGGCACTTAAGCAGCCTTCTGGAATGAATTAAGTTCGAGTACTGAGGTTCCACTGTATACCTTCTTGGCTAATGGCCATTCAAACAGCATCAAGTCATCTGTCCATTATTACAACAATTTCCAGCATCATCCTTCATGGACAACAATTATTTATTTAACTGCATTATTTTTCTTATGAAATGGTAAAGAATCTTTTTCTGAAGGTAATACAACAAAATGTACGAAATTTGATGGAAAACTGACGAAATTATACTATTGTGAATTTTGCTGTGTCAGTAATATTTGTGCATTGGCGATTTTGCCAACTTTTGAATCTTATTATAAGCTAATTACATTGTTCCAGTCTACCAAATTCTTGGCTATTTTGCTAGTATGCCTTCCAGTTTATCAACTGAACACAAGAAACCTCCCAATCAACTATTTCAACTACCCAGTGGCGACCAGAAATTGGTAATTTGGCGAATTTCACACAAATTTCAAAATACGGTTCAGAATAAACAAAGAAGGCATTCCTGGTACTAAAATAACATTTCCTCTGTTCATTAGTTACATTTCCAGGCTTTACACATTCTCTCATATCCAGGCCCAAATTTACTGCTCACAGCTTATCTGAGTGAGCTGAGCTCATGGCATAGAACTATGGCACTGATACTCGCTTCAAAGCTGCAGAACTACGGCACAGACCCTGAAAGGATTAAATTTACTAACCTTACACAGATCCCTAATTTAAATTTCTTTTTCCAACTTATACTTGCAGTGACTTTCTTCATGGTGTCCAAAAATATAATACAGTTGAACCCTGGATTTTGTACTTAATCCATTCCAGAAGGTCATTCTAAATCCAAAAAGTGTGAAAACTGAAGTAATATTTCCCATAAGAACTAATGTAAATGCAATTAATCTATTTCAGACAACCAAAAATATTAACAAAAAATGCATTTTTTAAAGAATAACTATAGTTTTACATACAGAAAACAATGAGAAATAAATATAAAGCACTAATGAAAGGGATAAATGAACATTTAACATCACTTTTACCTTTACTGAAGACTCTTGTTGGTGTATGGAGGGAGGAGAGTTTATTGTTAGGAGACAGGACAAAATATTTAAATATGATGCTAATGTCAACTCTATGGCTTATTTATCTATCATAATTCATCTAATATGACATAATAAACAATATTAACAACACAGAAACATGATACACATGCTCTAGAATGAATAAAATATGTCATTATGTATGTGATTAGTGGTGGAAGTGTTGCTGGGTTTATCAGGACCACTGACAGCATAAGCTGTATAGTAGTGGTGGTGATGGCGGCAGCAATGGCCACCACCTCTAAACACACTATTAGTCACACTGAACACCACTAGTCACGCTGAAACAATGTGCATAATTTATAATTAAGAAATATTGTATAAAAACATAATTGAGAATGTAAAGAAATAAAGTGGCTATTGTGGAGAATGTATAGAAATAAAGTGGTTATTGAGATGCTGGCAAAGGTTAAGGGTGGTGGAAGATACACAGGGCAGCATATGTTGTCAGTGGCCCTGTGTACCTCCAACAACATTGGAAGATTTAGTTTCATGTTGTCTTTTTTCTATCACTTAACTACCTTGCTAGACTGTTTGTTACACTTTATTGCTGGCTGGCACTATAACCTTTATCAACTCCTGCTGCTTTAGTATCATACATGTTGTAGAATCACTGAAGAAGGCACATTCTCCCCTCTCTCTCAGCCCTTGGTGGCTTCGCAGTCACAACCAATAAATGAGCACAAAAATTGCAAAATGTTTCTCTCAGCCCTTTACCAACGGGCTGGTGGCTTATTTCGCAGTTACAATCAATAAACAAGCACAAAATTTGCGAAATGTTTTGGATGAATGCTCCCTCAACCAGTGACAGCCAGACTGAAGAGGTGTCCAGGCAGGTGGATGCATCTGATACGTGCGATTCCTGGGACAAGGTCTAAAATTCGAAGCAAAATTTCGCACAAAAAAGTGTCTGAAATCCAAAAAGTCCGATATCCAGTGCATGCGAAATCTGGGGATCCACTGTAATTTCAGCATTCATAGCTCATCCTTCAAAAGGGTTACAGGAAAACTTCCAGTGTATTAATTGCATACTAATACAGTATAAAGTGGCACTGTATCAATGGTACATTAACACTTTCAGTGGCTGTCACATCACTGAGGCCAGGGTTCCTCACGTAGTTAGTTCCATGTCATGAGCTCACCTCACTCAGGTAAGCTGTGAGCTATAAATTTTAGCCTAGAAATCCTGCCCCACGTGGTCCATGATGGAAAAGCAAAACTCTGATCATGAGTTTGGTATAAAATAGCAAATTTGAGGTCTTTTCTAGGATAGTTTTTAATTGTTGGCTATTTCTAGGCATCAGTTGATGGATTGGTAGACATACTACTGAAATACAGTGGACCCTCAGATAACAGCAGCATCGGCTAACGCCAAAATCGAATAGCGGCTCAGCTAACGCCAAAATCGAATAGCAGCTCAGCTAACGCCCAAGAACTCGGTTAAGGGCATTCATCCCAAACTTGTCCGTGGGGTCTGAGCCCATGTAAAGCGGTGTGCCATTGTTTACAAGCCAGGGAGGACGATTCCTCGCATACATGCGATATATTTTGTGTTATTCCATTGTTTTTAGTGCTTGTAACTGCTAAATAAGCCACCATGGGCCCAAAGAAAGCTTCTAGTGCCAGCCCTGTGGTAAAGAAAGAAAGAAATGCAATAGAATTCAAGAAAAAACTTGTACCAAAGTGGAGGAGGAAGAGAGAGGGGTGAATGTGCCTTCTGCAGTGATTCAGTGATTCTACGATATTATTTTTTTTTTTTATTATCACACCGGCCGATTCCCACCAAGGCAGGGTGGCCCGAAAAAGAAAAACTTTCACCATCATTCACTCCATCACTGTCTTGCCAGAAGGGTGCTTTACACTACAGTTTTTAAACTGCAACATTAACACCCCTCCTTCAGAGTGCAGGCACTGTACTTCCCATCTCCAGGACTCAAGTCCGGCCTGCCGGTTTCCCTGAATCCCTTCATAAATGTTACTTTGCTCACACTCCAACAGCACGTCAAGTATTAAAAACCATTTGTCTCCATTCACTCCTATCAAACACGCTCAAGCATGCCTGCTGGAAGTCCAAGCCCCTCGCACACAAAACCTCCTTTACCCCCTCCCTCCAACCCTTCCTAGGCCGACCCCTACCCCGCCTTCCTTCCACTACAGACTGATACACTCTTGAAGTCATTCTGTTTCGCTCCATTCTCTCTACATGTCCGAACCACCTCAACAACCCTTCCTCAGCCCTCTGGACAACAGTTTTGGTAATCCCGCACCTCCTCCTAACTTCCAAACTACGAATTCTCTGCATTATATTCACACCACACATTGCCCTCAGACATGACATCTCCACTGCCTCCAGCCTTCTCCTCGCTGCAACATTCATCACCCACGCTTCACACCCATATAAGAGCGTTGGTAAAACTATACTCTCATACATTCCCCTCTTTGCCTCCAAGGACAAAGTTCTTTGTCTCCACAGACTCCTAAGTGCACCACTCACTCTTTTTCCCTCATCAATTCTATGATTCACCTCATCTTTCATAGACCCATCCGCTGACACGTCCACTCCCAAATATCTGAATACGTTCACCTCCTCCATACTCTCTCCCTCCAATCTGATATTCAATCTTTCATCACCTAATCTTTTTGTTATCCTCATAACCTTACTCTTTCCTGTATTCACCTTTAATTTTCTTCTTTTGCACACCCTACCAAATTCATCCACCAATCTCTGCAACTTCTCTTCAGAATCTCCCAAGAGCACAGTGTCATCAGCAAAGAGCAGCTGTGACAACTCCCACTTTGTGTGTGATTCTTTATCTTTTAACTCCACGCCTCTTGCCAAGACCCTCGCATTTACTTCTCTTACAACCCCATCTATAAATATATTAAACAACCACGGTGACATCACACATCCTTGTCTAAGGCCTACTTTTACTGGGAAAAAATTTCCCTCTTTCCTACATACTCTAACTTGAGCCTCACTATCCTCGTAAAAACTCTTCACTG
Organism: Cherax quadricarinatus; assembly: GCF_038502225.1. Lineage (NCBI taxonomy): Eukaryota > Metazoa > Arthropoda > Malacostraca > Decapoda > Parastacidae > Cherax > Cherax quadricarinatus. The sequence continues at coordinate 964,666 of NC_091324.1, read as the reverse complement.
CTTTCAGTAACCTACCTCCTACACCATACACTTGCAACATCTGCCACATTGCCCCCCTATCCACCCTGTCATACGCCTTTTCCAAATCCATAAATGCCACAAAGACCTCTTTAGCCTTATCTAAATACTGTTCACTTATATGTTTCACTGTAAACACCTGGTCCACACACCCCCTACCTTTCCTAAAGCCTCCTTGTTCATCTGCTATCCTATTCTCCGTCTTACTCTTAATTCTTTCAATTATAACTCTACCATACACTTTACCAGGTACACTCAACAGACTTATCCCCCTATAATTTTTGCACTCTCTTTTATCCCCTTTGCCTTTATACAAAGGAACTATGCATGCTCTCTGCCAATCCCTAGGTACCTTACCCTCTTCCATACATTTATTAAACAATTGCACCAACCACTCCAAAACTATATCCCCACCTGCTTTTAACATTTCTATCTTTATCCCATCAATCCCGGCTGCCTTACCCCCTTTCATTTTACCTACTGCCTCACGAACTGTATTATACTGTATTATACTAAAGCAGCAGGTGCTGATAAAGGCTATAGTGCCAGCCAGCGATAAAGTGTAGACTTAACAGTGAAGCAAGTAAAGATAGAAAAACAACACGAAAGTAACTCTCCAATGTTGTTGGATGTGCATCGGGTCAATGAACATATGCCGGCCTGCTACATATCTTCCACCACCCTAAACCTCTGCCAGCATCTCCTCCATCAAACTAATTAAACTAACATCTCCACGGTAAGTGTAAATATAAAAGTGTAAGTATAAAAGTAAATATAAGTGTAAACATAAAAGGTCCCCAATGGAAATACGCAAGTCACTCCAACTTTTTTGGGTTATCCTAGGTACTTTACACATATGCTGCTATGTATGATAATCTATGTACATAATTGTATGTGTGTATACCTGAATAAACTTACTTATTTATAAATTAAAATGTAAATATCTCTTACTTATAAATTACATATACTGTTTAAGTGTGATAGTGTTGGTGGGTTCTGCCTCCACCTCCACCACCACTAATATGTACGGCTTCTCTCGGTGGCCCTTATAAACCCAACAACAACACTTCCACCACATTACTCCTCTCATACATTATGACATTTTATTCATTCTAGAGCATATATCATGTTTCTATATTAATAATATTGTTTATTGTGTCATATTAGATGAGTTGTGATAGATAAATAAGCCGCAGATATGATGATAGCGTCATATTGAAGCATAATAAACTCGCCTTCCTCTCGCCTCCTACATGCCTGCTACACTCCCTGCATGCCTGCTACACTCCCTGCATGCCTGCTACACTCCCTGCATGTCTGCTACAATCCCTGCATGTCTGCTACACTCCCAGCATGCCTGTAACACTTCCTGCATGTCTGCTACACTCCCAGCATCCCTGCTACCCTCCCTGAATGTCTGCTACACTCCCTGCATGTCTGCTACACTCCCTGCATGTCTGCTACACTCCCTGCATGCCTGCTACACTTCCTGCATGTCTGCTACACTACCAGTATCCCTGCTACACTCCCTGTATGTCTGCTACACTCCCTGCTACATTCCCTGCATGTCTGCTACATTCCCAGCATGCCTGCTACACTCCCTGCATGCCTGCTACACTCCCTGCATATCTGCTACACTCCATCAAACTATGTAATTTAACATCTCTTCCAAGTGCAAATATTTCTTATTTATAAATTAAAATGTAAATATTTCTTATTGATAAATTAAAATGTAAATATTTCTTATTTATAAATTATGTACATATATTATTTGTGGATAGTGGTGGTGGTGGTGGTAGAAGCCTCCTCCACCACTAATATGTATGGCTTCTCTCAGTGGCCCTTATAAACCCAACAACAACACTTCCAGTACTTACTCCTCACATACATTATGACATATTTTATTTATTCTAGAGTATATGTTTCTATGTTATTAATATTGTTAATTATGTCATAGTACATGAATTGTGATAGATAAATAAGCCGCAGAGATGATATTAGTGTAATATTGAAGCATAATAAACTCGTCTCCCTCTTGCCTCCTACCTGTCTTCCATACACCAACAAGAGTCAATGTACAGCAATGCATGCAACCATATGACCTGTCTTTGTAATACTCATTTGTGCTTTATTGTTATCTGTTTACAACAATGTTTTATCACTGTTTACATCATTGCTTGGTTAATCTTAAGTTAATTCTAAGCCTGCCCGTAATGCTATGCATATGCATACAAGTGGCTTTGGCATGCTGCTCTTACCTGTATTTTTTGTACCTCTGTATGTATGTTCAAATTATTAAATAAATAAATAAATAGGTAAGTGTGATGTTAAATGTTCATTTATCCATTTTATTAGTGCTTTATATTTATTTGTCATTTTTTCTGTATGTATATCTATGTGTTTAATCTTTAAAAAAAATATTTTGTGCTAATACTTTTGGCTGTCTGAAACGGATTAATTGGATTTCCATTATTTCTTATGGGGAAAATTAATTCGGCTAAAGACAAAATCGGTTAAAGGCAAGCTCTCTGGAACGGATTAATGTCATTACCCGAGGGTCCACTGTACGGATAATTTTGGTTAGTTTCAGAAATATTCAATGGTTGTAGATTTTCTTGAAGGGTAAGGTTGCCTACTACCTCTGTCTGTTTTAAGGGTTTGTAATAGTCTGATTCAATTTTTGGGACACTGTAAACCATAACCAATCTTTCCTGGTTATATTTTATTACCCGAGAAATGGAGTAAATTTTCTATTATAGGATTATAAATTCAAAATGGAAGGCAAGTGTAATACAGAAGTCTGGGGATGTGATTAATCAACAGATGAAATGTTTCAGTGTCAGCAATGTCTACTTTGTAGACATTGTGTAAAATTGACCAAATTACTGATTTCTGAGCACTTTATAGGGTATGTAGTTGTAATAGATGAAAGAGCAAAACAGCTAAAAATGTGATCAGTTGGGGCAATCAAACTTGCTTAAAATAGGACTCAAAAATGGGCAAAATCACTGATGCATATAGTGTGCCCAGATCACTAACGTTGTGCCTGAGTAATTCCGTAAGTTTCCTATAAGATTTTGGTGTCAATACCTTCAGAAAAAGATTTTTTATCCTTTCAAAAAAAAACAATTTTTTTTTTTTAAGTGGACACAGAGCAATATTAGTTTTGGGGGTCTGGCCAGTGAAAGGTTTAAGATATAAGGCTGAGAAATACTTATATGAATCAATCAACTTCTGTGATACATTATTGCAAGCATTACTGCATATATGTGCAATGTATGATATATAAACTCACCCATGAGAAGCAGCAACAGATCCTAAGCAATTTATTGCCATAAAGACATTTTTCAAATCACAATACAGACTCATAATCCATTGCTTCTGCATCAAAAGTGGATGACTGTACTATGATAAAAGTAGGCGTTTTGAGGTTACTGGGCTGACGGTTCTTTCCATAACCAAGGAGTTTCTGTGGAAGAGTAGATATGTTAGAAAGGTCACTATACTGCCAGTGTATACTGTACTTTAACTCTTAATAAAATTCAGGTAAATAGTTATACTTATATTTTCTAATAGACAACACAGTAATAATTTCAAGAATCTGTATATAAAAAGAGGTATGTAGTTCATAACATTTGTCAACAGAACATATAAGTACTGGTACTCAACTAGTACTTTGGTACTAAAGAAAAACTATACACAGTACTACTGTGATTGTTATTGGTATGTTACATATGTAGTAGGAGATCATTACTAGACGTGATGGTTACCTTTAGTCAGTCCATCTTTCTCACCAGTGGATGAAAAAGATTTAGCTCCAACTGACTTCCCAGGTCTTTTGCTGATACAGTGGAACCTCAATATTCGTACCTCCCTATATTCGTACAACTTGATATTTGCCCAACTTTTTCAAGAAAAATTTGACTCATTATTCAGACACTGCCTTATACTCGACCTAAACAAAACGGCCCATCCGGATGAAGTCTCTCGGTCTCTCATCAGCTTTCACACATTAACCCTTTGACTATCGCGGCCGTATATATACGTCTTACGAGGTACCGTGTTTGACGTATATATACTCATAAATTCTAGCGGCTTCAAATCAAGCAGGAGAAAGCTGGAAGGCCCACTTGTGAGAGAATGGGTCTGTGTGGTCAGTGTGCACCATATAAAAAAAATCCTGGAGCACGCAGTGCATAATGAGAAAAAAAAAACTCCAACCGTTTTTTTTAATTAAAATGCCGACTTTGTGGTCTATTTTCGTATAGTATTTATGGGTGTATTCTCGTTTTCTTGGTCTCATTTGATAGAATGGAAAACATATTATAGAAATTGAGGTGATTTTGATTGATTTTACTATAAAAAGAACCTAGAAATGGAGCTCAAAGTTGTGGAAATGTTTGATTTTTGCCAATGTTCAAAAGTAAACAAATGATGCCATTGTCCAATAAATGTCCAACTAGCCATTCTAATATGCAGTCATGAATGGGTTGATGTTATTTATACAATTATTACAGTATTGCAGTAGTCTGCATAATAGTAGGTCTTCTATTTTTTGTTTGAATAAAAATTCAAAATAGAAAGCAAGAGTAATATTAGAGGGGCCTGGAGACATGACTGATGAGCAAAGAAAATGTTATTTTAGAGCCAGGAATGTCTGCATTGTTCATTCTGGACCTTATTTTGAAATTGTCATATTTTTTAGTTTTCGTGAAATTGGCCAAATTGCAAATTTCTGACCACATTATTAGGTAGTTGAAATCGGTAAATGGGCAGTTTCGTGTACTCAATCGATAGAAAAAATGGAGTTCTAAAGAAATAGCTATGAGTTTGGGCGACTGGAATAAAGGAATTAGCTGAAAATAGGGCTCAAAGTGGGCGAAATCGCTGATTTGTAAACAGCGCCGAGGTCGCTAACTTCGCAAGAGCATAATTCCGTCAGTTTTCCATCAAATTTCGTTTTTTTGGTGTCATTACAATCGGGAAAAGATTCTCTATCATTTCATAAGAAAAAAATTTTTTTTTTTTTTTTTGAAATTTTGCGACACCAGGAGACACCTCAGGATTGGGGGTTGCGACAGTCAAAGGGTTAAGCATCATTCGTACAAGCTCCACAAAACTTTTTGGTATTTCATTGTTATTATGTGGTGTTTTTTAAATATTTTCACTGAAAATAAGTAATCATGGCCCCCCCCAAAAAATAGTGATCCAAACAAGCCTAAAAAGAAAGCAGTGAGAACAACAATTAAAAGTGAAAAAAGAACTCACTGCAAAGTGGGAAAGTGGAATGTGTGTGTTGGGCCTAGCCACTCAACGTGGTATGGCAAAATCATCCATATAGAAAAATAAAGAGGCAATAAAAGGGGCTGATGAGGTGAAAGGAGTGAAAATTCTTGCTGTGAAAATGTCACATATAACTGAAGACATGGAAAAACTTATGTTTACCTGGAGAGGGTTTCGGGGGTCAACGCCCCTGCGGCTTGGTCCGAGACCAGGCCTTACGGTGGATCAGGGTCTGATCAACCAGGCTGTTACTACTGGCCACACGCAAGCTGACGTACAAATCACAGCCCGGTTGGTCAGGTACTGACTTTAGGTGCCTGTCCAGTGCCTTGTGAAAAATCAAAGCAGTTATATAGTGATCTTAACCAAGACACCCCGGGAAACAGTGCTGAAAGTGTTGAATTTAAGCCAAGTAGAGGCTGGTTTGATAGGTTTAAAAAGAAGTGGGATTCATAGTAAGGCACGGGGAGGATGCCAGCACTAACAGAGATGATGCTGAAAAGTTTAAGGAATTTAAAAACTATGTAGACATTGAGAGAGTTATTCCTCAACAAGATTTTGTGATGAAACCAGCCTCTTTTTGGAAAAGAATGCCTAAGAAAATCTACATTACACAAAAAGAAAAATCATTACCAACGCACAAGCCCAAGAAAGACAGGCTAACATTCTTGTTGTGTGGTAATGTTAGTAAAAACTGCAAAATTAAACCGTTGCTAGTCTACCACTCTGAAAATCCAAGGGTGTTAAAAAAAAAAAAAAAATTGTGATAAAAAGTAAACTCAGTGTAATGTGGAGGTAACAAGACAGTTCTTCACTCCTACTTCTACTCTCAATATCTGCATTCATCTCAAATGTTAATCACTCCATTGTGTCCACCTAAGGTTAATAAAGAAAACCGTAATTCTTCTCAGCAAAACTTATTAAAGCCATATAGTACAACCAAACAGAATATTCAATTCCCTTGTATTCATTGTAACTCACTTAATGATCATATGTACTGTTACTGCCGTATTACTCTTAACCCTTTGACTGTCGCAACCCCAAATCCTGAGGCGTCTCCTGGTGTTGCAAAATATTAAAAAAAAAAAATTATTATGAAATGATAGAGAATCTTTTCCCAATCGTAACGACACCAAAAGTACGAAATGCGATGGAAAACCTACAGAATTACACTCTTGCGAAGTTAGCGACCTCAGCAATATTTATGAATTGGCGATTTCGCCCACTTTGAGCCCTATTTTCGGCTAATTCCATTGTTTCAGTTGACCAAACTCATAGCTATTTCTTTAGAACTCTGTTGGTTCTATCGACTGACTACAAGAAACTGCCCATTTACCAATTTCAACTACCCAATGAAGTGGTCGGAAATTGGCAATTTGGCCAATTTCACAAAAATTAAAAAATATGACAATTTCAAAATAGGGTCCAGAATGAACAATGCAGATATTCCTGGCTCTAAAATAACATTTTTTTTTGTTCATCAGTCATGTCTCCAGGCCCCTCTGATATTATTCTTGTTTTCTATTTTGAATTTTTATTCAAACAAAAACTAGAAGATTTACTGTTATGCAGACTACTGCAATATTGTAATAATTGTATAAATAATGTCAACCCATTCATGACTGCATATTAGAATGGCAAGTTGGACATTTACTGCACTCTTGAACATTGGCAAAACTCAAACATTTCCCCTACTTTGAGCTCCATTTCAAGGTCCTTTTCATGGTAAAACCAATCAAAATCACTTCCATTTCTTTAACATGTTTTCCATTCTATCAAATGTAACTACGAAAATGAGAATATAACCATAAAAACTATACGAAAATACACCTCAAATTCGGCGTTTTAATACAAAAACACAGTCGGATTTTTTTTTTCTTATTATGCACTGCTTGCTGCAGCATTTTTTTTATGCTGTGCACACTAACCGCACAAACCCATTCTATCATATGTGGGGCTACCAGCTTTCTCCCACTTGATTTGAAGCCACTAGAATTTTTGAGTATATACACATTGGGTTGTTAGTTTTAAATTTGCCTGAAATGCTTTGCATATAAAGGGGCTTTTGGCATATACACCCAATTATTATATTCCTTTGCATAAACATGTATTGTGTTGAAATAAAATATTATTATTATTATTATTATTATTATTATTATTATTATACATGAAGTGTTTGCCCCCAAGTGTGAAGCAGTACCTTGCAGAAAAAAGTTAAAATTAACCCTTTGACTGTTTCGGTCGTATATATATGGCTTACGAGGTACCGTGTTTGACGTATATATGCTCATAAATTCACGCGTCTTCAAATCAAGCAGGAGAAAGCTGGTAGGCCCACATGTGAGAGAATGGGTCTGTGTGGTCAGTGTGCACCATATAAAAAAAATCCTGCAGCACACAGTGCATAATGAGAAAAAAATGCTCTGGCCGTTTTTTTTTTAATTAACCCTTTGACTGTCGCAAGCCCCTTTCTGAAACTGTCATTCTATGTCGCAAAATTTTTGGAAAAAAAAAAAATTGTTTTTTCATATGAAATGATAGAGAATCTTTTCCAAATGGTAATGACACCAAAAGTACGAAATTTGGTCGAAAACTCACAGAATTACGCTCCCGCAAAGTTAGCGGTCTCGGCAACGTATACGCATCGCCGATTTCGCCGACTTTGAGCCCTGTTTTTGGCTAATTCCATTGTACCAGTTGACCAAACTCATAGCTATTTCTTTACAACTCCATTTTTTCTATCAGTTCAGTACAAGAAATCGCTCATTTACTGATTTGAACTACCCAATAAAGTGGTCAGAAATTGGCAATTTGGCCAATTTCACGCAAAATAAAAAAGATGCCAGTTTCAAAATAGGGTCCAGAATAAACAATGTAGACATTCTTGGCACTAAAATAACATATCCTCTGTTCATTAGTCACATCTCTAGGCCCCTCTTATAAAATAACATATCCTCTGTTCATTAGTCACATCTCTAGGCCCCTCTTATATTACTATTGCTTTCTATTTTGATTTTTTATTCATACAAAAAATACAAAATTTACTGTTATGCAGATAAATGCATTACGTATTGTAAAAATGGTATAAATAATATCAGGACACTAGTGAAAGAATATTAGACTTCCCAGTTGACGTGTATTGGACATGTGGTGTGATTTGCTTTCGCCTGAACACTGGTAAAAATCGAACATTTCCGCTAGTTTGAGCTCAATTTCAAGGTCGTTTTCATCGTGAAACTAATCAAAATCATCTCCATTTCTGTAATATGTTTTCCATTTTATCACACGAGACCAAGAGAATGGCAATACAACAATAAATACTATATAAAAATACACCTCAAAGTCGGCGTTTTAATCCAAAAAAACGGTCAGTGTTTTTTTTCTCATTATGCACTGCGTACTGCAGGATTTTTTTTTTATGTGGTGCACACTGACCACACAGACCCATTCTCTAACATGTGGGCCTACCAGCTTTCTCCTGCTTGATTTGAAGCCGCTAGAATTTACGCGTATTAACGTGTCCGAAACAGTGGCACGTACGACGTATATATACGACCAAAACAGTCAAAGGGTTAAAATGCCGACTTTGTGGTCTATTTTCGTATAGTATTTATGGTTGTATTCTCGTTTTCTTGCTCTCATTTGATAGAATGGAGAACATATTATAGAAATAGAGGTGATTTTGATTGGTTTTACTATAAAAAGAACCTGGGAATGGAGCTCAAAGTAGGGGAAATGTTTGATTTTTGCCGATGTTCAAAAGTAAACAAATGTCATTGCCCAATAAATGTCCAACTAGCCATTGTAATATGCAGTCATGAATGGGTTGACATTATTTGTACAATTATTACAGTATTGCAGTAGTTTGCATAACAGTAAATCTTCTATATTTTGTTTGAATAAAAATTCAAAATAGAAAGCAAGAGCAATATCAGAGGGGCCTGGAGACGTGACTGATGAACAAAGAAAATGTTATTTTAGAGCCAGGAATGTCTGCATTGTTCATTCTGGACCCTATTTTGAAATTGTCATATATTTTAATTTTCGTGAAATTGGCCAAATTGCAAATTTCTGACCACGTTATTGGGTAGTTGAAATCGGTAAATGGGCAGTTTCTTGTACTCAATCGATAGAAAAAATGGAGTTCTAAAGAAATAGCTATGAGTTTGGTCGACTGGAACAATGGAATTTGCCGAAAATAGGGCTCAAAGTGGGCGAAATCGCCGATTTGTAAATATCGCCGAGGTTGCTAGCTTCGCGAGAGCGTAATTCTGTCAGTTTTCCATCAAATTTCTCTATCATTTCACAAGAATTTTTTTTTTTTTTTTTTTTAAATTTTGCGACACCAGGAGATACCTCAGGATTGGGGGGTTGCGACAGTCAAGGAGTTAAGGGCACTTCTGGTAATGGATAATGCTCCTGCTCACCCTCCAGGCTTGCAAAAAAAATCTGGTGTATGAATACAGCTTCATGTACTTAATAAATCAAAACTGTAATTACACATTGTAACCTTTGCAAAGAAAATCTTTATTCTTTCAAGTGAAGTTCTTGCCCCATCCCCCCTAACACCACTCTTCTTATCCAACTCATGGACCAGCAGGTATTTCCAACTTTAAGAAACTTTAAATAAAAGTACTGTTTACAAGGTGATGCCATTTGCCCTTTCTGAGAGGGCTGAGTCCCTCAGGGGGCTGAAAGGGGCTGAAGGGGGCTGATACCTTCCTGGAGAAATTTTCTCCACAGATTGTCAGTCACAGATTTTGAAGGCTTTGAGACAGAGCCTGTAGTGAAGGATATTGTTTCTTTAGGCTAGTCCATGGGTTTGAAAACGGACAGTGAGGATGTAGAGGAGTTGGCACAAGATTACAAGAATGAGCTCACCACAGAAGAACTTCAAGACCTGCACAAGGAGCAGCAAGAAGTGATTGAGGAAATTTCTTCTTCTTCTTCTTCTTCAGAGGGAAGCAGTAAGGGCAACATTTTCACTGCAGAAATTAACGAACTGTGTTCCCATTGGGCTCAAACACAGAGCCTGGTGGAAAAATGGCATCCTAACAATACTGTTGTGAATAAGAGCATCAACCTGTTCAATGACAATGTTGCTGACCACTTTAGAAAAATTTTGAAAAGTCGTCAAAAGCAGACAACATTGGACAGCTTCTTTAGCAAAGAGAAAAACATCAAATGCTAGTGAATCCCCATCATCTTCAAGTGCTACTGCACTGGCAGAAAAGAGAGAGAAAAAAAAAAACAGGCCGTTACCTTCCTCTTGGGCCATCAGCACTCCTCAGTAAAGGTAAAATACACAGTTACATTTTCATTTATTTCATGTATATTTATTGTTTTTATATTTTTCATGTGTGATTTTATGTATGCAAATATTATTATACAGATTTAAATAAGCAATATTTTCACTTAAAATGTTTTGTACGTACAGTGGACCCCCGCATACCGTACGCATCACATAACGTTCAATCCGCATACCGCTCGCTTTTATCGCAAAAATTTTGCCTCGCATACCGCTCAAAAACCCGCTCACCGCTCTTCGTCCGAGACACGTCCAATGTGCGCCCTTAGCCAGCCTCACATGTGCCGCTGGTGGCATTGTTTACCAGCCAGCCTCCGCGGTAACATCCAAGCATACAATCGGAACATTTCGTATTATTACAGTGTTTTTGGTGATTTTATCTGCAAAATAAGTGACCATGGTCCCCAAGAAAGCTTCTAGTGCCAACCCTACAGCAATAAGGGTGAGAATTACTATAGAGATGAAGAAAAAGATCATTGATAAGTATGAAAGTGGAGTGCGTGTCTCCGAGCTGGCCAGGTTGTATAATAAACCCCAATCAACCATCGCTACTATTGGTGGTACAGCTGCTGCTGCTGCTGTACCACCGTCAGCTGCTGCTGCTGCTGCTGCACTGTCAGCTGCTGCTGTACCACCGTCAGCTGCTGCTGCTGCACTGTCAGCTGCTGCTGCTGCTGTTCCACCGTCAGCTGCTGCTGTAGTACCGTCTGCTGCTGCTGTAGCATCGTCTGCTGCTGCTGTAGCACTGTCAGCTGCTGCTGCTGCTGTAGCACTGTCAGCTGCTGCTGCTGCTGCTGTAGCACCGTTGTTGGTGTGGCCAATAGAGAATACCAAGAAACAATTAACCCCAGAGGATTTGCCACCCAGGATAACCCAAAAAAGTCAGTGTCATCGAAGACTGTCTAACTTATTTCCATTGGGGTCCTTAATCTTGTCTCCCAGGATGCAACCCACACCAGTCGACTAACACCCAGGTGAACAGGGAAAAATGCCTGGAACTAGTGCTCATATTGGTGAATTTAAAGCCAGCAAAGGTTGGTTTGAGAGATTTAAGAATCATAGTGGCATACACAGTGTGATAAGGCCTGTTCTGGAAGAAAATGCCAAACAGGACCTACAGTACTCAGGAGGAAAAGGCACTCCCAGGACACAGTGTCTCATCAGTCATTGCTGCATCTTCAATAAAGGTAAGTGTCATTTATTCTTCATTTAGTAGAGTAGTACATGCACAATATATATTGTGCATGTACTACTCTACTATTGTGCATGTATCCTTCTCATTGTGTGTAGGAAAATGTATATTTCATGTGGTAAAATTTTTTTTTCATACTTTTGGGTGTCTTGCACGGATTAATTTGATTTCCATTATTTCTTATGGGGAAAATTCATTCGCATACCGATCATTTCGCATAACAATGAGCCCTCTTGCACGGATTAAAGTCGCTATGCGGGGGTCCACTGTATTTGGTAATATTTTAGGGTCTGAAATGGATTAATCCAATTTACATTATTTCTTATGGGAAAAATTTATTCAATATTCATTCAACTCATTATTCAAACAGCTTCCTGGAACAGATTAAATTCAAATATTGGGGTACCGCTGTATGTAGTCTTGAATGGACTCGAAAGAGTAAATATAAAAGATTTCCTGGTACCTGCAACAGGGAAATTGAGGAAAATGTGGAGTGAAGAGGAGAGAAATTTTTTTTTCTTGAACAATGGTTGACCACTACGTGCTGCAACCATTGGAAATTTTAAAAAATTGTGACAAACAGAATACCGAAGATGGGACACCACAAGCACAGCTCTGCTCCTGTACCTTCGATACATCTTTGAAGAGTTTCGAGTTTCTCTACTCTCTGAGCCTGGCTCGTCTGGTGCTTGCCTGGTCAACCATGATGTTGCTGCTGGAGGCCTGCTGCCACACTATCCATCACAGCCTGGTTGATCTGGCACCTGGTGAAGATACTTGTCCAGTTTTCTCTTGATGGCTTCTACACTTGTTCCAGCCATGTTTCTGATATCTGCTGATAAAATGTTGAATAGTCTGGGACCCCGGATGTTGATATAGTATTCCCTTATTGTCCCCACTGCACCCCTGCTCCTCGCTGGGTTCATTTTACACTTCCTCCCACATCTCTTACTCCAGTATGTTGTTAAGGCAGTGTGCAGATTTGGGACCAGGCCCTCAAGTACTTTCCAGGTATACATTATCATGTCTCTCTCTCTCTCTCTCCTCTGCTCCAATGATCTACAAACTGATTTTACTTGCACGCACGCACGTACGCACACACCTCAGGGAGAGCACTGTACCGAGCATATCACCTGAGGAATACATCAACCGAATAACTGCTTCAATAAACACTGGTCTGGTAAATTTAAGAACCCAAGTAAAGAATCTTTCACAACATTTTATATGCTTATGTTAGACCCATATTGGAATATACAGTAACAGTATGGAACCCCACACCTGATCACTGTATACTGTATGGTATACTATTTGAATCCATCACACAACAATTTGATGCTTTCTCATATTTCTCGGCTGAAACTCCATAACTCAATAATGTTTGTTCATAATTAAGGCCATTCTGATAACTGAAGAAGACCTAGTCATAAAACAGGGAGTAGAGGTTCCTATCCATTACCACGAAAATAGCCAAAAATCTACTATTTCTCCCACTCTGAGGCCTATTTCCTGCCACTGTTGTCTGAAAATGACCAAAATCATCTCCACTGTACAAATATCTTCTGGTCTATTGACAATAAGAAACGGTCATTCTAAAATATGCCCCAAATTCTCTACTTTAACCCAAATGCAGGGTCAGAGGGTTGTGTGTTCATCACAATGCATGGGGAAAATATATATATATATTTTTTTAAGTGCACATCCATCGCACAGACCCATTCTCTTATGTCTATGCCAAAATTTGCCACATGCAACAAGTTTGAAGGGACTATGAATTATGCATAGACCTATGTGACAGATCTACATGACTGACAGTGAATGAGTTAAGGGATGTAAACCTGATGACTTCAGAGGGAGGAGGATTGGGGGGATGTGATAACATTCATATACCAAAAGGAATTAATTGGAATTTACTAGGTTATCCTGGGTGGCCAACTCTCTGGGTTAAAAATCAGAACAAAATCTAATGTAATCTTAACTCTTATGCAGTCAGTGGAGCAGCAGGGCCAAGAGCCGAGACTTGACCCTGCAACCACAAATGTGTCCAAATAACCTCAGCGGAAAATGCTCATCGAGCAAATCTAAGAGTAGCCTTCAAGAATCACAACAAGAGTCATTCTGGGGCCCTTTATACAGTATACATTAGACCCATCTTGAAGTATGCAGCACCAGAATGGAATCTGCACCTGAAACAGCATGTTGAGAAACTGGAGAAAGAGGAAAAGTCTGTAACAAGACTTGTTCCTGAGATAAGGGATAAGAGTAATGAGGAGACGGTAACAGAATTGGACCTAACAGCATAGGAAAGAAGAACCCGGAGGACATAATAACATACAAAATACAGAGATCCTTTACTGCACGTATAAGTTCTGTCAAGCACCTTAACTACTGGGAACGCTTGGAAGCACTTGACTTGTACTCGTTGGAACGCAGGAGGGAGAGATATATCATAATCTACACTTGGAAAATCTTGGAAGGAATGGTCCCAAATCTGCACACAGAAATCACTCCCTACAAAAGTAAAAGACTGGGCAGGCGATGCAAAATGCCCCCAATAAAAAGTAGGGGCACCATTGGTACACTAAGGGAAAACACCATAAGTGTCCGGGGCCCAAAACTGTTCAACAGCCTCCCATCAAGCATTAGGGGAATTGCCAATAAGCCCCTGGCTGCCTTCAAGAGAGAGTTGGACAGATACCTAAAGTCAGTGCCAGATCAGCCGGGCTGTGGCTCGTACGTTGGACTGCGTGCGGCCAGCAGTAACAGCCTAGTTGATCAGGCCCTGATCCATCGGGAGGCCTGGTCATGGACCGGGCCACGGGGGCGTTGATCCCCGGAATAACCTCCAGGTAACCTCCATGTAAGTGAAAAGGCACACAGGGATAGGCTGTTTGAGAGGCAAGAAACAGGCAGATTTGTCCAAGAAGGAAGCATGGGCAGCAGGGTAAAAAGGTGTAATGAGTTTTGCAAAGCAATGGAGGAGAGGGTACCTGCAGTGAGCAAGGAATGGGAGAAACTGCAGCCACTGAGGCAAAGATGTAGAGCACAGAGGAGGAACTGAAGGAGCTTAAGTGGAAAACAGAGCTGAGGAATGAAAGGAGCAAGAGGATGGGAACAGGATTAGCAGCAGCCATCAAGGACTGGCTGCTGTGATCTTTTGTGTGGGTCTCTGTGAAGGCAGCAAACATCACATTTGATTCCTCTAGAAGTCCACTGATGAAAGGTATTTTGTTGTTGTATATTAGCAAATATAAATGAGGTCACATTCTGTGTTTGTTGGGGGGATTTTGTTGTTGGTATCAGTAGTTATGATTCTGGAGGGAAATGGGGGGGCTACTGGCTGTGCCAGTAGCCCCCATTTTTGTTTCCTTCAATTTTCTTTCTTCGTTTCCTGCCATTAAAAAATCACTTGTCATTTGGATGAGTCATTACTACTGACACTATTGGTAATTGATACTACCGGTAACATACTACTGGTAACTGATACTACTGAGACTTGGAGTGGGGTTATCATTATAACTATGATTTGTCATATGGGGTCTGTACCTCCTGGTCCCTTTTAGATGGTATGCAGGGCAGTTGGTGTTGTAACACTGTTTTTGGAGGACTGAAGGCTGAAGGGAGGACTTACGAAAAAATATGGCAGGTGGAGGAAACAAGAGATTAAAACTATCACAATAACAGGGGAAGAGAACATGTCTCAGGTGACAAATTTTCAGATTTGGGAAATATTCAAGGGGTAAAAGTTGCCCAGTCAAACTGACCCTCACAACAGAAATGGTACAAAACAGAACGTGCAGTAGAAACCACAGTGAAGGAACACAGAAAAATACCATCAGATGCACCTCATCCACGACAGAACTAGAAAGGAACAGGAGCAACTGAAATAGGCTACAAACATACCAGAGGCAGGAAGAAAACACAGGGCATGCATCAGCAACCAGGAAAGCTCAGCCTCAGCACCCACAGAACCCCCCTCAACCCCTAGCCCCCTTCCCAACCACACACACCCACCCAAAACAAACCATACTCCACACCCCCAGTCCCCACTCCCCCCATCACACAGGTGTTGAGTAAGCACTGATAGGTGTTCCACTCCCCCCATCACACAGGTGTTGAGTAAGCACTGATAGGTGTTGAGTGAACACACTCATGAACACATGGTTGAGTGAATAGTACATGGATATTGAGTAAACACACACGGGTGCTGAGTGAACATGTGGGGGAATAAATACAGGTATTAAGTGAACGCTCGTGGGTGTTGAATAAACACTCAAGGGTTTTGAGTGAGCACACATGGGTATGGACTGAGTACACATGGGTATGGAATGAACACACATGGGTATGGGATGAACACACGAGTATGGAATGAACACATGGGTATGGAATGAACACACATGGGTATGGGATGAACACACATGAGTATGGAATGAACACACATGGGTATGGAATGAACACACATGGGTATGGAGTGAACACACATGGGAATTAAGTGAACACATACAGGTGTTGAGCAAACAACACGAGTATTGAATGAGTACATGAATACTGAGGGAACACATGGGTGGTGAGTAAGCACACATGAGTGCTGAGAGTGAATACACATTTTATGAGTGAACATACAAGTGTCAAGCAACCACACGGTTGTCAAGTGAACACAGGAGTATGAGCATACACAGGACTAGTGAATATATGGTCATTCAGGGAACACACATGGGTGTTGAATGTACACAGGTGTTGAATACACGGAATTGTGTGAACACTCCAATATTGAGTAAAAACACTCGTGTTGAGTGAACACAGTGTTGGATGAACATGCCTGAGTGAACACACATGCATGCTGAGTAAACACAGGTGCTCAATGAACACTGATAAGTGAACATACACAGGCATCAAGTGAACACACATGTTGAGTGAACACATGGGTACTGAGTGAACACACTAGTACTGAGTAAACACATACAGGTGCTAAGTGAACAAAGGTGGTAAACAAACAGGTGTTGAGTGAACACACATGGGTGTTGAGTAAACACACATGGGTGTTGAGTGAACACACATGGGTGTTGAGTGAACATACATGGGTGAGTGAATACACATGGGTATTGAGTGAACACACATGGATGTTGAGTGAACATACATGGGTAGTGAGTGAACACACATGGGTGTTGAGTGAACATACATGGGTATTGAGTGAACACACATGGGTGTTGAGTGAGCACACATGGGTGTTGAGTGAACACACATGGGTGAGTGAATACACATGGGTGATGAGTGAACACACATGGGTGTTAAATGAACACACATGGGTGTTGAGTGAACATACATGGGTGTTGAGTGAACACACATGGGTGTTGAGTGAACACACATGGGTGTTGAGTGAACACACATGGGTGAGTGAATACACATGGGTGTTGAGTGAACACACATGGGTGTTGAGTGAACACACATGGGTGTTGAGTGAGCATACAGGTTGAGTGTACACACACGGGTTCTGAGTGAACACACATGGGTTGAGTGAGCACACCCAGGTGCTGAGTGAGCACACCCAGGTGCTGAGTGAGCACACCCAGGTGCTGAGTGAGCACACCCAAGTGCTGAGTGAGCACACCCAGGTGCTGAGTGAGCACACCCAGGTGCTGAGTGAGCACACCCAGGTGCTGAGTGAGCACACCCAGGTGCTGAGTGAGCACACCCAGGTGCTGAGTGAGCACACCCAGGTGCTGAGTGAGCACACCCAGGTGCTGAGTGAACACACCCAGGTGCTGAGTGAATACACACGTACTGAGCACACACACTGGTGCTGAGTGAATATACATGGGTGCTGAGTGAACATGTTCTGGGTGAGCACACAGGTGCTGAGTGAACACGGGTTTGGTGAACACATATGGGTGCTGAGTGAACACACACAGGTACTGATTGAACACACAGGTGAAGTGAACATATCTGTGCTGAATGAACACACAGTTACTGAGTGCACACACACGGGTGCTGAGTGAACACACGCCAGAGCTGGGTGCTCACACTGGTGCTGAATATACACGGGTGCTGAGTGAACATGTGTTCTGAGTGAGCACACGGGTGCTGAGTGAACACACGGGTTTGGTGAACACACATGGGTGCTGAGTGAACACAGGGGTACTGATTGAACACACAGGTGAAGAGTGAACACCAGTGTTGAATGAACACAGTTACTGAGTGCACACACACGGGTGCTGAGTGAACACACGCCAGAGCTGGGTGCACACACTGGTGCTGAATATACATGGGTGCTGAGTGAACATGTGTTCTGAGTGAGCACACGGGTGCTGAGTGAACACGGGTTTGGTGAACACATATGGGTGCTGAGTGAACACGGGTACTGATTGAACACAGGTGAAGAGTGAACACCTGTGTTGAATGAACACAGTTACTGAGTGCACACACATGGGTGCTGAGTGAACACACGCCCGAGTTGAGTGCACACACTTTTGCTGAATATACACGGGTGCTGAGTGAACACGCATGGTTTCTGAGTGAGCACACAGGCGCTGAATGAACACACATGGGTGCTGAGTGAACACAGGATGAGTGAATACACAGGTTGAGTGAGCATACAGGTGCTGAGTGAACACACGGTAGCTAAGTGAATACACAGGTTGAGTGAACATACAGGTGCTGAGTGAACACACGGTAGCTGAGTGAACACACACGGGCTGAGTGAACACAAGGGTGCTGAATGAACACACGCTGAGTGAACACACGAGTGCTGAGTGAACACACATGGGAGCTGAGTGAACACACACCTGAGTAAACACACATGGGTGCCGAATGAACACACACGGGTGCTGGGTGAAGACACGGATGCTGAGTAAACACACGGGTTGAGTGAGCACCCCCGGATGCTGAGTGAACACACGTGTTGAGTAAGCCCCCCTTATGCTGAATGAACACACACGGGTTGAGTGAACACACCCGGATGTTGAATGAACACACACGGGTTGAGTGAACACTCGGATGCTGAGTGAACACGGGTTGAGTGAACACACGGGTTGAGTGAACACACCCGGATGCTGAATGAACACACACGGGTTGAGTGAACACTCGGATGCTGAGTGAACACGGGTTGAGTGAACACTCGGATGCTGAGTGAACACGGGTTGAGTGAACACACGGGTTGAATGAACACACCCGGATGCTGAATGAACACACGGGTTGAGTGAACACACCCGGATGTTGAATGAACACACACGGGTTGAGTGAACACTCGGATGCTGAGTGAACACACAGGTTGAGTGAACACCCGGATGCTGAGTGAACACACCCGGATGCTGAGTGAACACACACGGGTTGAGTGAACACACCCGGATGCTGAGTGAACACACACGGGTTGAGTGAACACACCCGGATGCTGAGTGAACACACACGGGTTGAGTGAACACACCCGGATGGTGAGTGAACACACCCGGATGCTGAGTGAACACACGGGTTGAGTGAACACACCCGGATACTGAGTGAACACACGGGTTGAGTGAACACGCCCGGATGCTGAGTGAACACACACGGGTTGAGTGAACACACGGGCTGAGTGAACACCCGGATGCTGAGTGAACACAGGTTGAGTGAACACCCGGATGCTGAGAGAACACAGGTTGAGTGAACACCCGGATGCTGAGTGAACACACACAGGTTGAGTGAACACACCCGGATGCTGAGTGAACACGCACGGGTTGAGTGAACACACCCGGATGAGTGAACACACACGGGTTGAGTGAACACACCCGGATACTGAGTGAACACACAAGGGTTGAGTGAACACACCCGGATGCTGAGTGAACACACACGGGTTGAGTGAACACACCCGGATGCTGAGTGAACACACACGGGTTGAGTGAACACACCCGGATGCTGAGTGAACACACACGGGTTGAGTGAACACACCCGGATGCTGAGTGAACACACGGGTTGAGTGAACACACGGGTTGAGTGAACACACACGGGTTGAGTGAACACACCCGGATGCTGAGTGAACACACCCGGATGCTGAGTGAACACACCCGGATGCTGAGTGAACACACGGGTTGAGTGAACACACACGGGTTGAGTGAACACACCCGGATGCTGAGTGAACACACGGGTTGAGTGAACACACGGGTTGAGTGAACACACCCGGATGCTGAGTGAACACACGGGTTAAGTGAACACACACGGGTTGAGTGAACACGCGGGTTGAGTGAACACGGGTTGAGTGAACACACACGGGTTAAGTGAACACACACGGGTTGAGTGAACACACGGGTTGAGTGAACACACACGGGTGTTATAAACGAACACAACAACGATACACCGTTTTCTATCATCAGCTGATTTCTACCCAAACTCAATTGCGCACACCGCCCATGTCCACCCCTTCACGCCCGCGCCACCCACCCCCGCCGCCCACGCCTCACGCAGGTGGGTGGGGCAGCAGACGATGCCCACGCCTGCACCGGTCCTGTCAAAAACAAGCAAATGCCAAGGACGTGGCCGGGAGCAACAAACTCTCGCTACTACCACTGCCAATTTCACCTCGGTCAGAAACTTTCCCAGTACAATTGGAAAGTTTTCCCCGCTTACCGCTTCTTCTGGAGCCTCGTCGTATGAAGCTATGTCTTTCAGTGTATTTACAATCCCGTTCGTGCACTGTTACACTTCCATGTTTGCCGTATGTTCTGTATTTTTCACAAAATAGTGTTTGCTTCACTCAGGAAAGTGATTCTGCAGAAACATCATGGCTGACTACTGGGTGTAGCAGGGCTGCCAACTATGTCGTCACTTTAAGCCTTCAACTTTAAGGCACTTAACGTCATGACATAGCAACATATACATACCATCAAGCTGAATCATACTTTCTTCATTCATGTTCATCATATGACGAGAGGCCGATGCAAATTTAGCGTGAAATAAGGGTTTCCAGAGGCTTTCACCTGTTTAGAGAGTATCACCTGTCTACAGGTGCACTTACGAAATAAGTGAATAAAACCTACCAAACCAGATATTTCCGAGTAGTCATTATAAACTTTTTGTTCATTTAAACACGTTTTTAAAGTCAGATTTTGATCATATGGTTTTTGTTGATTTGTGAATTGAGTGTTAATTTTGTGTTGGCAGACCTGTGTGAGAGGGAGCCGCAGAACGCAGTATTCTTCCGCCAACACTCCCAGATTTAAAACCTTGTTTCACTACGATTTTCCCTATATACCATTCATACACGTCGTATTCAAAAGATAGAATGCACCTAAATTTTCATAATTAACTTATGTTGACACAAGAAACAGCAAATTAATCATCACCCGACGTAAACACTGACATAAGGTAGATGACCGCACTACTTGCTAGAGCGGAAAAATATTGGATCCCTTACAAATAAATGAAAGATGAAACAATAGTCTGTATCAGAAGTTAACAAAAGTCAAGAGCAACATTGATATGGCAGAAATAAAAGCCGAGAATCACATTAACCTCCAGTGTAAATTATGACACTTAAAGCATGCTAGGAAAACGTAGTAATGATTATCTAATACCCAGAAGAGTACATTTGTGACAATTATTGTTGTCCACATAACTTTAAAATAACAAAATTGTGTTAGATATGTTTATCAAGACTTTGTATGTTCCATGTAAAACAAATCTTTTATAACCAGCTTATATAAAACAAATCCTTTATAACCAGCTTATATAAAACAAATCCTTTATAACCAGCTTATATAAAACAAATCCTTTATAACCAGCTTATATAAAACAAATCCTTTATATCCAGCTTATATAAAACAAATCCATTATAACCAGCTTATATAAAACAAATCCCTGTATAACTAGGCTGGAATATTGCTGCATAGGCTGGAATATTGCTGCACACTAACAGCACCTTTCAAGGCAGGTGAAATTGCTGACCTAGAAAATGTACAGAGAACCTTCACGGCGCGCATAACGGAGATAAAACACCTCAATTACTGGGAGCGCTTGAGGTTCCTAAACCTGTATTCCCTGGAACGCAGGCGGGAGAGATACATGATTATATACACCTGGAAAATCCTAGAGGGACTAGTACCGAACTTGCACACGAAAATCACTCACTACGAAAGCAAAAGACTTGGCAGACGATGCACCATCCCCCCAATGAAAAGCAGGGGTGTCACTAGCACGTTAAGAGACCATACAATAAGTGTCAGGGGCCCGAGACTGTTCAACTGCCTCCCAGCATACATAAGGGGGATTACCAACAGTAGGTGGCCCGGTGGTCTGGTGGCTAAAGCTCCCGCTTCACACACGGAGGGCCCGGGTTCGATTCCCGGCGGGTGGAAATTCCGACACGTTTCCTTACACCTATTGTCCTGTTCACCTAGCAGCAAATAGGTACCTGGGTGTTAGTCGACTGGTGTGGGTCGCATCCTGGGGGACAAGATTAAGGACCCCAATGGAAATAAGTTAGACAGTCCTCGATGACGCACTGACTTTCTTGGGTTATCCTGGGTGGCTAACCCTCCGGGGTTAAAAATCCGAACGAAATCTTATCTTATCTTATCTTACCCCTGGCTGTCTTCAAGCAGGCGCTGGACAAGCACCTAAAGTCGGTACCTGACCAGCCGGGCTGTGGTTCATACTTTGGATTGCATGCAGCCAGCAGTAACAGCCTGGTTGATCAGGCTCTGATCCACCAGGAGGCCTGGTCACAGACCGGGCCGCGGGGGCGTTGACCCCCGGAACTCTCTCCAGGTATAAAACAAATCCTGTATAATCAGCCTCAGACCCCAATGGAAATAAGTCACTTTTGTCAGACTTTTTTGGGTTATCCCAGGTTCTCTACACATATGCTGCTATGTATGATAATAATAATAATAATAATAATAATAATAATAATAATAATAATAATAATAATAATAATAATAATAATAATATCTTTATTTCTACAAGTACATGTACAAGGTATACAGTCCTAGCTGACATCACTGACATACATAACAAAAAAAAAGGCACAATACCGTGACTGGAACGATACACAAATAACCCGCATATAAAAGAGAGAAGCTTACGACGACGTTTCGGTCCGACTTGGACCATTGACAAAGTCGTCGTAAGCTTTTCTCTTTTATGTGCGGGTTATTTGTGTATCAATGACATACTATTACACGGTGACCCGTGGCCTGATCGCTAAAGCTCTCGCTTCGCACAGCGATTGTCTGCGTTCGATTCCCAGCGAGGGTAGAAACATTGGGCGTGTTACTTTACACTGGTTGTCTACATGTTCACCCATCAGTAAAATGAGTACCTGGGTGTTAGTCGACTGGTGTGGGTCGCATCCTGGGACATTGATCTAATTTGCCCGAAATGCTCAGCATAACAAGCGGCTTTCTATATAGTAGTATGTCATTGCTGTCAGCTAGGACTGTATACCTTGTACATGTACTTGTAGAAATAACGATATTATTATTATTATTATTATTATTATTATTATTATTATTATATCGAAAGCCGCTTGTTATGCAGAGTATTTCGGGCAAATTTCGTCAGTTTTGTCCCAGGATGCGACCCACACCAGTCGACTAACACCCAGGTACTCATTTTACTGATGGGTGAACATGTAGACAACCAGTGTAAAGTAACACGCCCAATGTTTCTACCCTCGCTGGGAATCGAACGCAGACAATCGCTGTGCGAAGCGATACCATCCTATATCAAACAAATCTTGCACAACCAGCCTATATTAAAGCATACATTTAGACACATGTTGTTTGGCGTCACTTTCTGGATTATACCTGGAGGGAGTTCCGGGGATCAACGCCCCCGTGGCCTGGTCCATGACCAGGCCTGGTTGATCAGGGCCTAATCAACCAGGCTGTTACTGCTGGCCACACACAATCCAACATATGAACCACAGCCAGGCTGATCAGGCACTGACTCTTAGATATCAGTCCAGTTCCCTTTTGAAGACAGATAGGGGTCTGTTGGTAATCCCTCTTATGTACACTGGGAGGCTGTTAACAGCCTTGGGCCCCTGACACTTGTGTTTTCTCTCAGTGTACTCACGTCATCCTTGCTTTTCATTGGGGTGATATTTCACCGTTTACCGAGTCTTTTGCTTTCGTAGGGAGTGATTTCTGTGTGCAGATTTGGGACAAGTTTCTCTAGGAGTTTCCAGATGTAACTTAAGATGTACCTTTCTCGCCTGCGCTCTAAGAAGTACAGGTCTAGGGCCTTCAAAACGTTTCCAGTAATTGAGGTGCTTTATTGAACTAATATACGCAGTGAAAGTTATGTGTATATTCTCCAGATTTCCAGTTTCACCTGCCTTGAATGGAGCTGTTAGTGTACAGCAGTAATCCAGCCTAGATAGAATAAGTGACTTAGAGAGGATCATCATTGGCTTGGCTTCCCTTGTTTTGACGGTTTTCATTATCCATCCTGTCATTTTCCTCGCTGATGTGATAATGACACTGTTGTGGTCCTTGAAGGTGAGATCCTTTGACACTATCCCTCTTAAGTCCTTCAAATTAGTTTCTCGCTCTATTGTGTGGTTAAAATTTGTCTTACACTCCGTTCGATCTTTTAATTCCTCAAGTTTTCCGTAACAGAGTAGCTGGAATTTGTCCTCATTAAACATTATTTTCTGTGCCTCACTGGAAGACTTGGTATATGTCCGCTTGAAGATTTACAGTGCCCTCAATGGATGGCAGTCTCATGCAAATTCTAGTATCGTCTGCAAAGGAAGACACGAGACACGGTTCTCTGTTTTACATCTTTTTACATCTCCGTTTATGTCGGATATGAGGATGAGGAAAGGGATGGGGACGAGTAATGTACTTTGTGGAACAGAACTTTCCGCTGTGGCAGCCTCTGACTTAATTCTCTTTACTGTTATTCTTTGTGTACTCTTGGATAGAAAGTTAAGAAAGTTAAAAATCCAACTGGCCATTTTTCCAGTTATTCCCTGAGTGCGCATTTTGTGTGCTGTTACACCATGATTGCACCTGTCGAAGACTTTTGAAAAGTCTGCGTATACTACATCTGCATTCTTCTTATCCTCTAGTGCATCTAGACCATGTCACAGTGGTCCAGTAGTTATGAAAGGCAGGAGCGATCTGCTCAGAACCCAATTTTGCTCTGGGTTGTGCATTTATTGGAAATCTAAGTGGCTGGCTATCTTGCTTCTTAGAACCCTCTCAAAGATCTGCATGATATAGAACGTTAGAAATTTCGGTCTGTAATTCTTTGTTATTGTTTTACTGCTACCTTTGTGGAGTTGGGCAATATCTGTTGTATTTAGTGACTGTGGGACAACTTCTGTATCAAGGTTCCTTCTCCATAACATACATAAGACATGCGATAGGGATTTCTTGCAATTCTTGATGAACACGGAGTTCCAGGAGTCTAGACCTGGGGTAGAGTGCATGGATATGTCATTGGCTTTCTCAAAGTCCAGAAACCCAAGGCAAACGGAAACCAAGCCTGTGCACATACTATGCACTTGGTATCTGCAGACATGGGAAATCTGGAAAAACAGACGGGACGTGCAACTATGACCACCCTAGAAAATGCCATGCCCATATGACAACAGGAAAATGCAAACTCCCTTCCTGTAAGCTTTTTCACTCTGAAATGTGTACCTTTTCAGTACAGGAAAGACTGTGCTATAACTTAAATTGCGAGGCACACCATCTAAAGGGGACAAAAAGATACAAAACATCCAGGCCATGGGAAAACCTGGGTAGCCACAGCCACTCAAGAGGGAGAGGTTTTTTAGTGCCAGGAAGGAAAAAAAACTGGCAGGAAATGGCAGAAATCGTACACCAAATCCAGTCATTCCTGGAGTGGAACCACAGTCGATGGCCTCCACTCCAAACCAACAGATACAGATACTAATGCCGGAAAAAAAATCCCCCCCAGTACCAACAATACCACCAGTCCGATAACATTCTTCTTTGCAAATATACAGGGTCTAAAGCCAGCAACAAACAACAAAATACCTTTCATCCGTGGACTGCTTGCAGAGGCAAAGGCAATGTTCGCGGCTTTCACTGAGACCCACATAAAGGATCACTTGGACAACGAAATATGGATCCCAGGTTACAACCTATACAGATGTGACAGAGTGAACAGGCAAAAGGGGGGGGGGGGGTTGGCCTGTACATTGCAGAGTCACTTGTTTGCACAGAACTGCTTAATGCCTCAAATGATGTAGTGGAAGTTTTAGCAGTAAAGGTCGAGAACCAAAACCTAGTCATTGTGGTAGTCTACAAGCCTCCGGATGCAACATCCCAGCAATTCCAGGAACAGCTGTTAAAAATTGACCACTGTCTGGAAAATCTTCCAGCTCCTGCACCCAACATCTTGCTCCTGGGGGATTTCAACTTAAGGCACCTAAAATGGAGGAATATAGCAAATAATATTGTTGCAGTAATAACACCAGGAGGCAGCTCTGATGAAAACTCACACTCACACGAGCTTTTAAATCTCTGCACAAAATTCAATTTAAACCAGCAAATAATAGAGCCTACTAGACTGGAGAATACACTAGACCTCATCTTCACTAACAATGATGATCTGATAAGAAATGTCACCATATCAAAAACAATATACTCGATCACAACATAATTGAGGTTCAGACATGTATGTGTGGAGCCCCAGACCGACATAATGAGACTAGTCACGAGGGAGCATTCACCTGGAGACCAAATTCAACTTCAATAACAAAAACATAAAGTGGGACCAAGTAAACCAAGTCCTAACCGATATAAGCTGGGAAGATATACTAAGCAACACAGACCCCAACTTATGCCTAGAACAGATTAACTTGGTGGCACTCGATGTATGCACAAGGCTTATTCCTCCAAGAAAAAGGAGGAGTGGATGTAAAATAGAAAGAGACAGGTGCTCCCTTTTCAGGCGACGGAAAAGAATAACAGAGCGGCTAAAAGAGGTCAATATATCTGAAATGCGTAGGGAGACACTGGTCAGAGAAATAGCAAGCATCGAACTTAAGCTAAAGGAATCTTATAGGAGTCAGGAATCGCGGGAAGAACTAAAAGCCATAAATGAAATCGAAAGAAACCCAAAGTATTTCTTCTCCTATGCCAAATCAAAGTCGAGAACAACGTCCAGTATTGGGCCCCTACTTAAACAAGATGGGTCCTACACAGATGACAGCAAGGAAATGAGTGAGCTACTCAAGTCCCAATATGACTCAGTTTTTAGCAAGCCGCTAACCAGACTGAGAGTCGAAGATCAAAATGAATTTTTTATGAGAGAGCCACAAAATTTGAATAACACAAGCCTATCCGATGTTATCCTGACGCCAAATGACTTCGAACAGGCGATAAATGACATGCCCATGCACTCTGCCCCAGGGCCAGACTCATGGAACTCCGTGTTCATCAAGAACTGCAAGAAGCCCCTATCACGAGCCTTTTCCATCCTATGGAGAGGGAGCATGGACACGGGGGTCGTCCCACAGTTACTAAAAACAACAGACATAGCCCCACTCCACAAAGGGGGCAGTAAAGCAACAGCAAAGAACTACAGACCGATAGCACTAACATCCCATATCATAAAAATCTTTGAAAGGGTCCTAAGAAGCAAGATCACCACCCATCTAGAAACCCATCAGTTACACAACCGAGGGCAACATGGGTTTAGAACAGGTCGCTCCTGTCTGTCTCAACTATTGGATCACTACGACAAGATCCTAAATGCACTAGAAGACAAAAAGAATGCAGATGTAATATATACAGACTTTGCAAAAGCCTTCGACAAGTGTGACCATGGCGTAATAGCGCACAAAATGCGTGCTAAAGGAATAACAGGAAAAGTCGGTCGATGGATCTATAATTTCCTCACTAATAGAACACAGAGAGTAGTCGTCAACAGAGTAAAGTCCGAGGCAGCTACGGTGAAAAGCTCTGTTCCACAAGGCACAGTACTCGCTCCCATCTTGTTCCTCATCCTCATATCCGACATAGACAAGGATGTCAGCCACAGCACCATGTCTTCCTTTGCAGATGACACCCGAATCTGCATGACAGTGTCTTCCATTATAGACACTGCAAGGCTCCAGGCGGACATCAACCAAATCTTTCAGTGGGCTGCAGAAAACAATATGAAGTTCAACGATGAGAAATTTCAATTACTCAGATGTGGTAAACACGAGGAAATTAAATCTTCATCAGAGTACAAAACAAATTCTGGCCACAAAATAGAGCGAAATACCAACGTCAAAGACCTGGGAGTGATCATGTCGGAGGATCTCACCTTCAAGGACCATAACATTGTATCAATCGCATCTGCTAGAAAAATGACAGGATGGATAATGAGAACCTTCAAAACTAGGGAGGTCAAGCCCATGATGACACTCTTCAGGTCACTTGTTCTATCTAGGCTGGAATATTGCTGCACACTAACAGCACCTTTCAAGGCAGGTGAAATTGCTGACCTAGAAAATGTACAGAGAAAATTCACGGCGCGCATAACGGAGATAAAACACCTCAATTACTGGGAGCACTTGAGGTTCCTAAAACTGTATTCCCTGGAACGCAGGCGGGAGAGATACATGATTATATACACCTGGAAAATCCTAGAGGGACTAGTACCAAACTTGCACACGAAAATCACTCACTACAAAAGCAAAAGACTTGGCAGACGATGCAACATCCCCCCAATGAAAAGCAGGGGTGTCACTAGCACGTTAAGAGACCATACAATAAGTGTCAGGGGCCCGAGACTGTTCAACTGCCTCCCAGCATACATAAGGGGGATTACCAACAGACCCCTGGCAGTCTTCAAGCTGGCACTGGACAAGCACCTAAAGTCGGTTCCTGACCAGCCGGGCTGTGGCTCGTACGTTGGTTTGCGTGCAGCCAGCAGCAACAGCCTGGTTGATCAGGCTCTGATCCACCAGGAGGCCTGGCCACAGACCGGGCCGCGGGGGCGTTGACCCCCGGAACTCTCTCCAGGTCTCCAGGTAGTGCCAGACAAGTGGAAAATTGCAAATGTAGTACCTATTTACAAGGCAGGTGACAGGTCCTCAGCTTCAAACTATAGACCAATAAGCCTTACCTCCATAGTTGGTAAATTTATGGAATTAATAATTGCCGAGGCAATTCGTGGCCATCTTGAAAGGCATAAATTGATTAATGAATCTCAAGACGATTTTACAAAAGGGCGTTCCTGTCTTATGAATTTACTAACTTTCTTCACTAAGGTGTTTGAGGAGGTAGATCACGGTAATGATTATGATGTTGTGTATATGGACTTCGGTAAGGCTTTCGATAGAGTTCCACATCAGAGACTGTTGAGGAAACTTAAGGCACACTGAGTAGGAGAAATTTTTTCCTGGGTGGAGGCATGGTTGACAAATAGGCAGCAAAGAGTTTGCATAAATGGGGAGAAATCAGAATGGGGAAGCGTCACGAGCGGTGTTCCACAGGGGTCAGTGTCGGGCCCCTTGTTGTTCACAATTTACATAAACGACATAGATGAGGGAGTAAATAGCGACATAAGCAGGTTTGCTGATGACACCAAAATAGGCCGTCCAATTCATTCTAATGAGGACATTAGAGCACTCCAGGATGATTTGGATAGACTGATGCAGTGGTCGGAGAAGTGGGAGATGCAGTTTAATATAGACAAATGCAAAATTCTAAATGTTGGACAGGAAAATAACCATGTCACATATAAACTAAATAATGCAGATCTTAATATTACGGATTGAGAAAAGGGTTTAGGAGTTCTGGTTAGCAGTAATCTGAAACCAAGACAACAGTGCATAAGTGTTCGCAATAAAGCTAACAGAATTCTTGGCTTCATAGCAAGAAGTATAAATAATAGAAGTCCTCAGGTTGTTCTTCAACTCTATATATCCTTGGTTAGGCCTCATTTAGATTATGCTGCACAGTTTTGGTCACCGTATTACAGAATGGATATAAATGCACTGGAAAACGTACAAAGGAGGATGACGAAGTTGATCCCATGTATCAGAAATCTTCCCTATGAGGATAGACTGAGGGCCCTGAATCTGCACTCTCTAGAAAGGCGTAGAATTAGGGGGGATATGTTTGAGGTGTATAAATGGAAAACAGGACTCGCAGCAATGGCTTTAAATTGGAAAAAATTCGGATTCAGGAAGGATATAGGAAAACACTGGTTTGGTAATAAAGTTGTGGATGAGTGGAACAAACTCATGAGTGGGTGTGGGTGCGTGTGAGTTAGACCTGACTATCTTATGCTAGTAGGTCGGATGCCGTGATCCTCCCTTAAATGACTACGACTTGACCTGACTAGGTCAAGACATTGGCTTAAGTCGGTGGGAGAATTGGACCTGCCTCGCATAGGCCAGTAGGCCTGGTACAGTGTTCCTTCTTCCTTAAGTTCTTATGATATAACAAAAGGTTATCAGGGACCTGCCTCAGAGTTTTGAGGATCTTCCTGGATGTATCATAAGTTATACCATCCTTTCCAGGATCGGTTGATTCAACTTTATTTAAGTCATTATCTGGTTCATAATCCACTCGTTAAACTTAAAAAAAAAAACATAAATCCTGGGATTTTTATTTTTTCCATTTTTTCTCATTTATTTTCTGTTTAAAGTTCTCTAGGAACCAGTAAGAAAAAATATTTTATTTTTATTTAAAAAATCCAATTTGGTAAAATTTGAAAAACAAAAAAACAAAAAAAAATAGCAAATTGGCACTTACACAGTCCAAAATTAATACAAAAATATTTTGTTTCAAGATACACCAGCATTTAGGGTTTGAAGCTGATCCAAAGAGTCATTCTCTAGTCATTACATGGAAAAAATTTTTATATAATAAACCTCTGAAAATAAAATTTACACATCTGGAAATGAGTAACAAGTTATTGTTTAATAAAGCCCACTACTGATAAAAGTTTGAATCCAGTCAGTAAAGGCATTCTCTAGCAACTGATATAATTCCAACGATTCCAAAGTTTTGTAACTGAGTCAAATACAAAGTGTGCAGCTACTCAGACTAGACTTGCATGCCATCATCCTTATTATAGAATATATCGTCAATAATATTTGAAGCCAGACACAACTATCACGCTTTATTCTTCAGTCAAATTAAATATCGTAATTTAATGTCCCGTAGCTGGATCGCTAGTGCACTCACCTCACACACTGAGCTCTGGAGTTTGAATTATTATTATTATAATAAAAAAGAAGCGCTAAGCCACAAGGGCTATACAGCGCTGCAGGGTAGGGAAGGAAGCGAAGGTATTGGGCAGCAGAAGGGGGAAGGGGCAATCAGTAGGTTACAGAAAACAGCGGGGCAGGGGATAGTGCAGGGTAGAGGGTAGCAAGAGATCGAGGTAGAAAGGGCTGAAGGTATCATCAGAGTTTGTGAAGTAAGTCAGTTGTTGTCAAAAAGTCAATGAGAGAGTCCGGATGAAAGGTGGGTCCATCAGTGAGAAGGGAAGGTAAAGAGAGAGCAGCGGAGCGAAGACGACGTTGGAGGTAAATTCTGCGTGCTCGTTGATAAAGTGGGCAGTCTAACAGAATGTGGCTGACCGATAATGGAACCTGACAATTCTAACAGAGAGGAGCAGGGCGCCTCTCCATGAGATATCCATGAGCAAGACGAGTATGGCCAATGCGAAGATGGAAGAGAGTAGTCTCCCAACCTCGGCACTGGTGACAAGAAGACGGCCAGTAACCTATACTCGGTTTAATAGATTGAAGTTTGTTACCGAATAGAGTAGACCAACGTTGTTGCCAACGGGTGTGAAGGTGGGTAGCTATTGCAGCAAAATAGTCCGTAAATGGAATACCTCTATGAAACTGGTAGGTCATGTACTGCTGACCACGCAGCAGTGTCTGCCTGTTAATTGCCCTGTACATCAACATGACCAGGGACCCAACAAAAAACAATATCTTTATGCTTGGTAGAGATGCAGCGTAGCCAAAGTTGGATACGGAGGACTAAGGGGTGAGGTGTATCAAATTTCTGTATAGCCTGTAAAGCACTAAGGGAGTCTGAGACAACCACAAATGATGACACAGGCATAGATGCAATACGGATAAGTGCTGCAAGAATGGCGTACAATTCAGCAGTAAAGATACTAGCCGAAAATAGTAAATGCCCTTTTACAACGCTGTCCAGAAACACTGCTGTGAATCCTACGCCGTCAGAAGACTTAGAGCCATCTGTGTACACTTCAATGACATGAGAATGAGAGTGGAAGTGGTCAAGAAAAAGAGAGCGGGAAGCTACTGTAGACAGTTGGGCTTTTGAGCAAGGGAGGGAGAAAGAACAGACTCGAATAGCTGGAACTTCCCAGGGGGGTAGGGAAAAGTGAGATGCTACATAAACATAGAAAGGTGGAAATTGAAGAGAAGACAAGAGTGAATGTAGGCGAAGAGAGAAGGGACGGAGCAAACAGGGGCGGTGAACAAATAAAGAATGTCTACTAATATTGGTGATCATTCTATAAATGGAAGGATTGCGGAGATCATGAGAGTGTACATAGTAACGAAGGCAATGGGCATCACGGCAATCGGATAAGGATGGAACATTCACTTCTGCATAGAGGCTCTCAACAGGGGAAGAGCGAAAAGCACCAAGGCATAAACGTAATCCTTGGTGATGAATAGGGTTGAGGCTAGATAGAGTAGCAGGAGAGGCAGCTGAATAGATCTGGTCACCATAGTCAAGTTTCGATAAAATGAGGGTGGAATGTAGGAGAAGGAGAGTTCGACGATCAGCTCCCCACGAAAGATGAGCAAGGGTTTTAAGAAGGTTCAGCCGGTTGTGACAAGTTGTCTTCAGAGAGGTAATGTGAGGTTTCCAGGATAACCTACTGTCAAAGAGGAGCCCTAGAAACCTGACTGTATCACGTTCAGGGATAAGGGTCCCATAGAGGTATAAAGGATGATCGGAGATGACAGAGCGTCTAGTGAAAGTAATTTGGTGAGTTTCGGTACTGGAAAATTTAAACCCATATGTGGTGGCCCAATTGGAAACACGGTCGACTGCATGCTGGAGAGAAACTGTATTGAGGTGACAGTCAGCGCCTGCACAGGCAATAGCGAAGTCATCAACATAGAGTGATGACCAAATATTGGATGGAAGACTAGAGGCCAAATCATTTATAGCAAGGAGAAAAAGTGTTGTGCTCAGAGCATATCCCTGGGGGACACCTTCAGCTTGGATCAAGTCCGGGGAGAGCACATTTAACCCGAACACGGAAATGTCTGTCAGTTAAAAAGTTCTTAAGGAAGGATGGTAGATTGCCTCAGAGGCCTAAGGAGTGGGCTTGGGCCAAAATATTATAGTAAGGGGTCTATGGTAGAACGGCCGTTACAAAAGCCATATTGACGAGTAGAGAGACTGTTGTGTGTCTCTAAATACCACACTAAACGTCTATTTACCAGGCATTCCATCACTTTGCAAACTGCACTGGTAAGAGCAATGGGACGATAGTGGGAGGCTTCATGTCCCGCAGTACCCGGTTTGCAGCAAGGGAGAACAATGGCAGATTTCCACAGCTGTGGAAGAACTCCTTGTGACCAAATAAGATTGAAAAGGAGTAATAGGACTGCAAGGGCTGACTGATGTAAATGTTGTAGCATACGAATATGAATGTCGTCGGTCCCAGCTGCTGATGATCGGCAAGCTGAGAGTGTTGCCTCCAGTTCCTGAAGTGTAAAAGGCACATTATACTGTTCTTCTCTGAGAGAAGAAAAGTCCAAGGGTGCTAACTCTCTGGCAGACTTTGAGGAAAGAAACGAGGGGCATAGATGGAGCCCCTGAGAAATATGGACCAGATGACTGCCAATTTCATTGGCATCATCTAGTGGGTTTGCTATATCAACACCGGCAACCCACAGAACAGGAGCCGGGTCAGGAGAATATTTACCACTCAGTTTTCGTACTTTTTTCCAGACTGCACTCATAGAGGAAGCAGAGGTGATGGTGGAGACATAATCTCGCCAGCAAGTGCGTTTAGCATCACGGATGACACGGCGAGCGATCGCACGTTTCTGCTTAAATTCAAGAAGCCTCTCCGTGGTTCTATTGTACCGGTACCTGCCCCATGCAGCGCGTTTCAAGCATACTGCACGAGCACAAGCAGGAGGCCACCAAGCCACGCATTTCTGAGAATGCCTGCCCGAAGTTTGGGGTATAGAATGAGAAGCTGCGGTTAAAACGGAGGACGAGAAGAGGTGTAAAAGTTCATCAATGGAGGACGAAGAAGGAACCTCACTAAAAACAGTTAGTTGTGAGTAAAGGTTCCAATTTGCCTGATCAAATTGCCAGTGTGGGTTACGAAGAGGTGGTGAATATGAAGGGGAAGTAAGAATGATTGGGAAATGATTGCTGTCATGTAAATCCAGGAGAACAGACCAGGTGAAGTCTAATGCGGCGAAGGAAGAGCAGACTGAGAGATCGATGCAAGAAAGAGTATGAGTCTGAGGATCAAAATGGGTGTGAGTACCTGTATTTAAAACATGGAGGGGGTGGGTGGCAAGAAAAGCCTCTAACTGAATGCTACGGGAATCACAGTGAGACTTCCCCCAGAGGAAATGATGGGCATTAAAATCACCAAGTAACACAAGTAGTGGCGGTAATGATGAAACAAGAAAGGCAATATCTGGGATAGATAATGCCCCAGAAGGAGAGATATACAAAGAACAGAGTGTATACCACCTATGCTAGTGGATATGGGCTGCTGTGTAATGCAGCGAAGTACGAACAAATAGCTGATGGCACGGAATATCAGTGTGTAGAAGAAGGGCACTTTCATTAAAGGTCCCATCAGGAAAAGAATCTGAAGAATACAATAAATTATAGCCTGAGATGGGATAGATAACGGCAGAGTGTAATTTTGGTTCCTGTAAGCAGACACCAACAGTGGAAAACTGGGAGAGCAACATTTGAAGCTCACCCCGATTACCCCTGAGGCCGCGAATATTCCACTGTAAATAGGCCATGACTGGCAACGATAAAGATACCTGAAATCTGCAGGTAAGGGTACCTACGGACTAGAAGGGTTAGAAAAGTCCACATGCGGTGGCAAAGGAAAACGTTCAAGTAGCGAAGGAACGGTGCATTGTGAAGAAAGGAGTTGTGCAGATGGAGAAGAGGAAAGAGAAGGAACAGAGGGTGGATCAGTGTCCATTGATGGTTTGGTCTCTGCAATATATTCAGAGATTGCTTCAAGTGTTTCGGAGTTCAGAGATGTCGTATGGGAGACAATATTGGAGATGGAAGGAGGAGTTTGAGTAAAGATAGGAGCTGTAATGGACTGTAACAAGGAAGGGGGGGCGAAAGGGTGGAGGGAACTGGAAAAGTATGGGAGGGGACAGAAGAGGCAGAAACCCAGGAGGTGGCAGAAGAGGAAGAAACTTGGGAGGAGACAGGGAAGGAAGGCACAGTACGAGGAGGAGGATGAACCTTCACACTTGTAACAGAGCCAGTGAAAGGGGAAGACCTAGGTACAGAGACCAGGAAGGTAAAATGTGGAGGTGGATGAAGGGAAGGAGGGGTTAAAGGAGATTTGTTGGACCTCTGAGAAGTAGAGGGACGATTGGGAGGAGGTGTCGTACGAGGTCCTGTTGATACCGGGGTTTGTGAGGGAGAACACGAAGAAGTGAGATAAGATAAGATAAGATAAGATTTCGTTCGGATTTTTAATCCCGGAGGGTTAGCCACCCAGGATAACCCAAGAAAGTCAGTGCGTCATCGAGGACTGTCTAACTTATTTCCATTGGGGTCCTTAATCTTGTCCCCCAGGATGCGACCCACACCAGTCGACTAATACCCAGGTACCTATTTGCTGCTAGGTGAACAGGACAACAGGTGTAAGGAAACGTGTCGAAATGTTTCCACCCGCCGGGAATCGAACCCGGGCCCTCCGTGTGTGAAGCGGGAGCTTTAGCCACCAGGCTGAGGTGTTAAAGTAGGAATGTCTGAGCCCAGGATAGCAAAAGAATTAGATACAGGAGTGACTGTGGGACTGGCAACCACAAGGGAGGCTGCAGAAGATGAGACCCCAGAAGTGGGGGGACGTTTTGAAACACGAGAATAAGAAACACGGGGTAGTCTCCCTTGGAGGCAGAGACGAGAAACTGCCATAGCATAAGGGAGACCTTCTGCCTCTTTGAGGCAACGAATTTCCCACTCATTTAAGTAGACCTGGCAACGGCGAGAGTATGAAGGGTGAGCCTCATGACAATTAAGGCAAGAGGGAGGTCGACTGCAAGATGTATTAGAATGGTCATCGGCACCACAGACTGGGCATTTGGCTATAGATCTGCAATATTTTGCTGGGTGGCCAAATCGCCAGCAATTCCTACACTGTTGCGGTGTAGGGATCACCTTCCGAACTTGTAACCGATGTCCTGCTATATAAAGAGGATGGGAGTTCATGGCTGTCAAAAGTTAAATGAGCCACATTGCAAGGGTATCGTCTTCGCCCGCGGGCGGGAAGAACATAAGTGTCTACCTTGAGAATTGGGAGATCTTGGAGTTCCAGCTGTCCGAGAATGTCACTGCCACATGTCTGGAAATTCTGTTGGACTATGGTATGGGGCAGAATAACAGTACCACTACAAGAATTGAGGGAATGATGTTTTCGATAGTGATAGGAATAGTATCGATATGTGAAAGAAGAGAAAGATCATGAGCTTGGGTACAATTCTGGACTATGATGATGCATGTACCACTCTTAAGAGCATGAAAGGAAATATCTCTACCAACGTGGCGTAGGAGTGCTTTGCCAATACTATGGTCAGAAAGATAGGCAGTAGAAGAAGTCGGTCGTAAAGTAAAGAATTTAGTCCATTGTGTGGTCCGAAACTGAGTGTGGAGAGGGAGTGCATGACATGTCGATCTTTTCCGAGTAGAATGGGAAGGTAACGAAGTAACATCGTCAGGAGATTGTCGTTGGCGTTTAGAAGTGGGACCAGAGTCGGTCCAACGTGAGATGGGCTGGCTATTCGAAAATCGTCACACCATAGAGGGAAAGGCTGGTAACATAGTCAAAGGAGAGCAGAGGTCAGACAAATCAAAGGAGTCAGTGGAAGCCCTGGTACCGGAAGCGGGTGAGGAAACAGCACCAGCAAGAGGTACAGGGGCCTTAGGAGTGTCTAAAGAGTGACCAAAACACGAGGCGAGGCCAGAACAGGGTGCGGTAACAATAAGGGGCCCGGGGGTAGCGGGGTCATGGATTTGTGGCTCCATGGTTAGGTTACTTCTTTCTTTATGTTTTTAAGAAAAAAAGGAAAGAAAAGAAAATAAAAATAAAAAAAGAGAATAAAAAAGGGGGGACCGGGGAGGGATAGTTCCTAGGAGGAAATCTCCCTCCGCGCCCAAGAGGACCTCAGCACTGCAAGTAGCGCAGATGCAGCATGGAACCCGTGCCATACCCTACCCATCATGCCAGTAAACCAGCAATCCCGGATAACAATCTCACATCTGCCGAGCTACCTCGGTAGACATAAGAGAGGGCGGCCTGATGTCCGCCACAAAGTATACCTCCTTCGGCCACCACCCCCGGAATCTGAAAGGTGGCTTCCAGAGATACACCCACCGCCCGAAAGACACCCAAAGCCACCCTCCGGGATACGGGAGAGGGATCGGGACATCCCCAGGCGATCCAGATCCCACGGCAAACAACGCCACCGCCAAGAACCTCAACGGAATGGAATGGACCCCGGTACCCTTCCCCCTACCTATGAACTAGTGTGCCTGTGGGAAAAATCCCAAAGGCCAAAAAGAGGAAGGGTAAAAGGGAGGGGCAGGGAGGAGGAGGAGGAAAGGGAAATGGGGAGGATGGGGAGGATGGGATAGGGAAGGGGGGATTGGGGGGTAATTAGGTTCGGTCTGAGGAAGGAGACCGACAGGTCTAATTCCTCAGACCAAGAGCCTCTTCACCACTCCAAGGAGCCCCCCTTGAAAAGGCCGGAATTCGAATCTCCTCCGGTACAGCTGGGAAACATTAGGGACGTGTTTCCATAAGACACCTGTTGTCCCTGTCCCTGTTCACCCATCAGTGTAAAATGGGTACCTGGGTGTTAGTCAACTGGTGTGGGTCGCATCCTGGGAAAAAACTGACCTAATTTACCCGAAATGCTCTGCATAACAAGCGGCTTTACGTATAATAGTATGTCATTGATGTCAGCTACGACTGTATACCTTGTAGTGAATAAAGACATTATTATTATTATTATTATTATTATTATTATTATTATTATTATTATTATTATTATTATTATTATTATTATACGATAAAAAATTAATATTACTGTTTATTCAATAAAACTGGTAAATCAGAAGTTAAGTCAGCCAGTGGCATCGTTAACTTAATCTACAGTAAACCTCAAGATAAGATAAGATAAGATAAGATTTCGTTCGGATTTTTAACCCCGGAGGGTTAGCCACCCAGGATAACCCAAGAAAGTCAGTGCGTCATCGAGGACTGTCTAACTTATTTCCATTGGGGTCCTTAATCTTGTCCCCCAGGATGCGACCCACACCAGTCGACTAACACCCAGGTACCTATTTGCTGCTAGGTGAACAGGACAACAGGTGTAAGGAAACACGTCGAAATGTTTCCACCCGCCGGGAATCGAACCCGGGCCCTCCGTGTGTGAAGCGGGAGCTTTAGCCACCAGGCCACCGGGCCACCAGGCCTGGTGAAAGTTTAAAGCCGATCATATGAATCATTCTAGAGTTATGGCACTAAGATAGTCACTATCCTGGCACTACGATAGCTACTTTCCTGGCACTAAGATAATTACTATCCTGGCACTAATATTATTACTATCCTGGCACTAAAATAGTTACTATCATGGCACTAAAATAGTTAGT
The DNA here is from genome assembly GCF_038502225.1 of Cherax quadricarinatus. Taxonomy (NCBI): domain Eukaryota; kingdom Metazoa; phylum Arthropoda; class Malacostraca; order Decapoda; family Parastacidae; genus Cherax; species Cherax quadricarinatus. The sequence continues at coordinate 926,031 of NC_091324.1, read as the reverse complement.
ATCCTGGCACTAAGATAGTCACAATCCTGGTATTAGGATAGTCACTATCCTGGCATTTAAATAGTCACTATCCTGGCACTACGATAGTTACTATCCTGGCACTAAGATAGTTACTATCCAGGCACTAAGATAATCACTATCCTGGCACTAAGGTAGTTACTTTCATGGCACTAAGATAGTTACTATCCTGGCACTAAGATAATTACTATCCTGGCACTAAGATAGTTATTATCATGGTACTAAAATAGTTACTATCCTGGCACTAAGGTAGTCACTATCCTGGCACTAAGATAGTCACTATCCTGGTACTAAGATAGTTATTATCATGGTACTAAAATAGTTACTATCCTGGCACTAAGGTAGTCACCATCCTGGCACTTAAATAGTCACTATCCTGGCACTAAGATAGTTTATATCCTGGCGCGAAGATAATTACTATCCTGGCACTAAGGTAGTTACTATCCTGGCACTAAGATAGTTACTATCCTGGCACTAAAATAGTTGCCATCCTGACACTAAGGTAGTTACTATCCTGGCACTAAGATAGTTACTATCCTGGCACTAAGGTAGTTACTATCCTGGCACTAAGATAGTTACTATCTTGGCACTAAAATAGTCACTATCCTGGAACTAAGATAGTTACTATCCTGGCACTAAAATAATTACTTTCCTGGCACGAAGATAGTTACGATCCTGGCACTAAAATAGTTACTATCCTGGAACTAAGATAGTTACTATCCTGGCACTAAGTTAGATACTATCCTGGCACTAAGATAGTTACTATCCTGGCACTAAAATACTTACTATCCTGGCACTTAGATAGTCACTATCCTGACACTAAGATAGCTACTATCCTGGCATTAAAATAGTTACTAGCCGGGCACTAAAATAGTTACTATCCTGGCACTAAAATAGTTACTATCCTGGCACAAAAATAGTCACTATCCTGGCACTAAAATAGTTACTATCCTGGCACTAAAATAGTTACTATCCTGGCAGTTATATACTCACTCTCCTGGTACTACGATAGCTACTATCCTGGCACTAAGATAGTTACTTTCCTGACACTAAAATAGTTACTATCCTGGCACTAAAATAGTTAATAACCTAGCACTAAGGTAGTTACTGTCCTCGCACTAAGATAGTTACTATCCTGGCACTAAGGTAGTTACTATCCTGGCACTAAGATAGTTACTATCCTGGCACTAAAACAGTTGCTATCTTGGCACTAAGGTAGTTACTATCCTGGCACTAAGATAGTTACTATCCTGGAACTAAGGTAGTTACTATCCTGGCACTAAGATAGTTACTATCCTGGCACTAAAATAGTTACTTTCCTGGCACGAAGATAGTTACTATCCTAGCACTAAAATAGTTACTATCCTGGCACTAAGATAGTTACTATCCTGGCACTAAGATAGATACTATCCTGGCACTAAGATAGTTACTATCATGGCACTAAAATAGTTGCTATCCTGGCACTAAAATAGTTACTATCCTGGTACTAAGATAGTTACTATCCAGGCACTTAGATAGTCACTATCCTGACACTAAGATAGTTACTATCCTGACATTAAAATAGTTACTAGCCGGGCACTAAAATAGTTACTATCCTGGCATTAAAATAGTTACTATCCTGGCACTAAAATAGTAACTATCCTGGCACTAAAATAGTTACTAGCCTGGCACTAAAACAGTTACTATCCTGGCAGTTATATAGTCACTATCCTGGCACTACCTTAGCTACTATCCTGACACTAAGATAGTTACTATTCTGGCACTAAGATAGTTACTATACTGACACTAAAATAGTTACTATCCTGGCACTAAAATAGTTAATAACATAGCACTAAGGTAGTTACTATCCTGGCACTAAGGTAGTTACTATCCTGGCACTAAGATAGTTACTATCCTGGCACTAAAATAGTTACTTTCCTGGCACGAAGATAGTTACTATCCTAGCACTAAAATAGTTACTATCCTGGCACTAAGATAGTTACTATCCTGGCACTAAGATAGATACTATCCTGGCACTAAGATAGTTACTATCATGGCACTAAAATAGTTGCTATCCTGGCACTAAAATAGTTACTATCCTGGTACTAAGATAGTTACTATCCAGGCACTTAGATAGTCACTATCCTGACACTAAGATAGTTACTATCCTGACATTAAAATAGTTACTAGCCGGGCACTAAAATAGTTACTATCCTGGCATTAAAATAGTTACTATCCTGGCACTAAAATAGTAACTATCCTGGCACTAAAATAGTTACTAGCCTGGCACTAAAACAGTTACTATCCTGGCAGTTATATAGTCACTATCCTGGCACTACCTTAGCTACTATCCTGGCACTAAGATAGTTACTATTCTGGCACTAAGATAGTTACTATACTGACACTAAAATAGTTACTATCCTGGCACTAAAATAGTTAATAACATAGCACTAAGGTAGTTACTATCCTGGCACTAAGGTAGTTACTATCCTCGCAGTAAGATAGTTACTATCCTGGCACTAAGGCAGTTACTATCCTGGCACTAAGATAGTTACTATCCTGGCACTAAAATAGTTACTATTTTGGCACTAAGGTAGTTACTATCCTGGCACTAAGGTAGTTACTATCCTTGCACTAAGATAGTTATTATCCTGGCACTAATATAGTTACTATCCTGGCACTGAGATAGTTACTATCCTGGCACTAAAATAGTTACTATCTTGGCACTAAAATAGTTACTATCCTGGCACTAAGATAGTTACTATCCTGGCACTAAAATAGTTGCTATCATGACACTAAAATAGTTACTATCCTGGCACTAAGATAGTCGCTATCGTGGCACTAAGATAGTTACTATCCTGGCACTAAGATAGTTACTATCCTGGCACTAAGATAGTTACTATCCTAGCACTAAAATAGTTACTATCTTGGCACTAAAATAGTTACTATCCTGGCACTAAGATAGTTACTATCCTGGCACTAAAATAGTTGCTATCATGGCACTAAAATAGTTACTATCCTGGCAGTTATATAGTCACTATCCTGGCACTACGATAGCTACTCTCCTGGCAGTAAGATAGTTACTATCCTGACACTAAAATAGCTACTATCCTGGCACTAAGGTAGTTACTATCCTGGCACTAAGATAGTTACTATTCTGGCACTAAGATAGTTACTATCCTGGCACTAAGGTAGTTACTATCCTCGCACTAAGATAGTTACTATCCTGGCCCTAAGGTAGTTACTATCCTGGCACTAAGATAGTTACTATCCTGGCACTAAAATAGTTACTATCTTGGCACTAAGGTAGTTAGTATCCTGGCACTAAGATAGTTACAATCCTGGCACTAAGGTAGTTATTATCTTGTCACTAAGATAGTTACTATCCTGGCACTAAAATAGTTACTATCCAGGCACTAAGATAAGTTATTACCCTGGCACATAAATAGTCACTATCCTGGCACTAAGATAGTTACTATCATGGCACTAAGATAGTTACTATCCTGGCACTAAAATAGTTGCTATCCTGGCACTAAGATAGTTACTATCGTGGCACTAAAATAGTTACTCTGCTGGCACTAAAATAGTTACTATCCTGGCACTAAGGTAGTTACTATCCTGGCACTAAAGTATTTACTATCCTGGCACTAAAATAGTTACTATCCTGGCACTAAGGTAGTTACTATCCTTGCACTAAGGTAGTTACTCTCCTGGCACTAACATAGTTACTATCCTGGCACTAAGGTAGTTACTATCCTCGCACTAAGGTAGTTACTATCCTGGAACTAAGATAGTTACTATCCTGGCGCTAAGATAGTTACTATCCTGGCACTAAGGTAGTTACTATCCTGGCACTAAGGTAGTTACTATCCTGGCACTAATGTAGTTACTATCCTGACGCTAAGATAGTTACTATCCTTGCACTAAGGTAGTTACTGTCTTGGCACTAAAATAGTTACTATCCTGGCACTAAGATATTTACTATCCTGGCACTAAGACAGTTACTGTCCTAGCACTAAGGTAGTTACTATCCTGGCACTGAGACAGTTACTATCCTAGCACTAAGGTAGTTACTATCCTGGCACTAAGACAGTTACTATCCTGGCACTAAGATATTTACTATCCTGGCACTAAGGTAGTTACTATACTAGCCCTAAGGTAGTTACTATCCTGGCACTAAGACAGTTACTATCCTAGCACTAAGATATTTACTATCCTGGCACTAAGACGGTTACTATCCTAGCACTAAGGTAGTTACTATCCTGGCACTAAGACAGTTACTATCCTAGCACTAAGGTAGTTACTATCCTGGCACTAAGACAGTTACTATCCTAGCACTAAGGTAGTTACTATCCTGGCACTAAGACAGTTACTATCCTAGCACTAAGGTAGTTACGATCCTGGCACTAAGACAGTTACTATCCTGGCACTAAGACAGTTACTATCCTAGCACTAAGGTAGTTACTATCCTGGCACTAAGACAGTTACTATCCTGGCACTAAGACGGTTACTATCCTAGCACTAAGGTAGTTGCTATCCTGGCACTAAGACAGTTACTATCCTGGCACTAAGGTAGTTACTATCCTAGCACTAAGGTAGTTACTATCCTAGCACTAAGGTAGTTACTATCCTAGCACTAAGGTAGTTACTATCCTAGCACTAAGGTAGTTACTATCCTAGCACTAAGGTAGTTACTATCCTAGCACTAAGGTAGTTACTATCCTAGCACTAAGGTAGTTACTATCCTAGCACTAAGGTAGTTACTATCCTGGCACTAAGACAGTTACTATCCTAGCACTAAGGTAGTTACTATCCTAGCACTAAGGTAGTTACTATCCTGGCACTAAGACAGTTACTATCCTGGCACTAAGGTAGTTACTATCCTAGCACTAAGGTAGTTACTATCCTAGCACTAAGGTAGTTACTATCCTAGGACTAAGGTAGTTACTGTCCTAGCACTAAGGTAGTTACTATCCTAGCACTAAGGTAGTTACTATCCTAGGACTAAGGTAGTTACTATCCTGGCACTAAGATAGTTGCTATCCTGGCACTAAGGTAGTTACTATCCTAGCACTAAGATAGTTACTATCCTAGCACTAAGGTAGTTACTATCCTGGCACTAAGATAGTTACTATCCTAGCACTAAGGTAGTTACTATCCTAGCACTAAGGTAGTTACTATCCTGGCACTAAGACAGTTACTATCCTAGCACTAAGGTAGTTACTATCCTAGCACTAAGGTAGTTACTATCCTAGCACTAAGGTAGTTACTATCCTAGCACTAAGGTAGTTACTATCCTGGCACTAAGACAGTTACTATCCTAGCACTAAGGTAGTTACTATCCTAGCACTAAGGTAGTTACTATCCTAGCACTAAGGTAGTTACTATCCTAGCACTAAGGTAGTTACTATCCTAGGACTAAGGTAGTTACTATCCTGGCACTAAGATAGTTGCTATCCTGGCACTAAGGTAGTTACTATCCTAGCACTAAGATAGTTACTATCCTAGCACTAAGGTAGTTACTATCCTGGCACTAAGATAGTTACTATCCTAGCACTAAGGTAGTTACTATCCTAGCACTAAGGTAGTTACTATCCTGGCACTAAGACAGTTACTATCCTAGCACTAAGGTAGTTACTATCCTAGCACTAAGGTAGTTACTATCCTAGCACTAAGGTAGTTACTATCCTAGCACTAAGGTAGTTACTATCCTAGGACTAAGGTAGTTACTATCCTGGCACTAAGATAGTTACTATCCTGGCACTAAGGTAGTTACTATCCTAGCACTAAGATAGTTACTATCCTAGCACTAAGATAGTTACTATCCTGGCACTAAGGTAGTTACTATCCTAGCACTAAGATAGTTACTATCCTAGCACTAAGATAGTTACTATCCTAGCACTAAGGTAGTTACTATCCTAGCACTAAGATAGTTACTATCCTAGCACTAATATAGTTACTATCCTAGCACTAAGGTAGTTATTATCCTGGCATTAAGATAGTTACTATCCTAGCACTAAGACAGTTACTATCCTAGCACTAAGGTAGTTACTATCCTGGCACTAAGGTAGTTACTATCCTAGCACTAAGGTAGTTACTATCCTGGCACTAAGATAGTTACTATCCTAGCACTAAGGTAGTTACTATCCTGGCACTAAGATAGTTACTATCCTAGCACTAAGGTAGTTACTATCCTAGCACTAAGATAGTTACTATCCTGGCACTAAGGTAGTTACTATCCTAGCACTAAGATAGTTACTATCCTGGCACTAAGATAGTTACTATCCTAGCACTAAGGTAGTTACTATCCTGGCACTAAGATAGTTACTATCCTAGCACTAAGGTAGTTACTATCCTAGCACTAAGATAGTTACTATCCTGGCACTAAGATAGTTACTATCCTAGCACTAAGGTAGTTACTATCCTGGCACTAAGATAGTTACTATCCTAGCACTAAGACAGTTACTATCCTAGCACTAAGGTAGTTACTATCCTGGCACTAAGATAGTTACTATCCTAGCACTAAGGTAGTTACTATCCTGGCACTAAGATAGTTACTATCCTAGCACTAAGGTAGTTACTATCCTGGCACTAAGATAGTTACTATCCTAGCACTAAGGTAGTTACTATCCTAGCACTAAGATAGTTACTATCCTAGCACTAAGATAGTTACTATCCTGGCACTAAGGTAGTTACTATCCTAGCACTAAGATAGTTACTATCATGGCACTAAGGTAGTTACTATCCTAGCACTAAGGTAGTTACTATCCTAGCACTAAGATAGTTACTATCCTAGCACTAAGATAGTTACTATCCTGGCACTAAGATAGTTACTATCCTAGCACTAAGGTAGTTACTATCCTGGCACTAAGATAGTTACTATCCTAGCACTAAGGTAGTTACTATCCTAGCACTAAGGTAGTTACTATCCTGGCACTAAGATAGTTACTATCCTAGCACTAAGGTAGTTACTATCCTAGCACTAAGACAGTTACTATCCTAGCACTAAGGTAGTTACTATCCTGGCACTAAGGTAGTTACTATCCTAGCACTAAGGTAGTTACTATCCTAGCACTAAGGTAGTTACTATCCTGGCACTAAGGTAGTTACTATCCTAGCACTAAGATAGTTACTATCCTGGCACTAAGATGCATCAGCCATTAAATACTGAAGTTGTTCACATGAGGTAAATTTAACGTGATTCAACGGGAATAAAACCTTGACTTTATTTTAGGTCTAAAATAGTCACATCAGCACCAACATATCTGAGTTTTCACTCTCTATTGTCGTCCAATATTTTGGTAACTTTTGCGAATGTTTGAAGCTCCGGTTCTGAGGATTTTGTAAGTTATCTGAGGATTTTGTCAGTTATCTGAAGATTTTGTAAGTTACCTGAGGGGTTTGTAAGTTATCTGAGGATTTTGTCAGTTAACTGAGGGGTTTGTCAGTTATCTGAGGATTTTGTTAGTTATCTGAGACATTCCAGGAAGGTGGGAATGGTTTTTGGAACTCTGGTCACAGGTCACTTGAGCATGCTGATTATTTAAACAATTTGGTCCTCGTTACCGTACCCAAATGTCGAGAATTTGAAGCCGATTGTACGAAACATTCTCGAGTTGCGAACGAAATATAATCGAAAAGTTGGAGGAAGAAAACGAGAGGATAAAAAAATGGAAAAAATTCAGGGTATTTCTTGAAGGTTCTCCTTAGAGGATGAGTAATGAAGGAATTATTTTCGGTGACACAATCTCAGATATTCGTGAAAGTAAATTATTTCGGTAGTTTAGTAGTTTATTCTGATGATCCTTATTGCTTCGCGTCCTTCAGTTTTTCCAGACCTGGAAGGTTCCAGTGGGACACAAGAACGCGAGCAGCGACGACATTATCAACGAGTGATTTGATAATTGAGATATTTGTGCAACATATGGGAATGTTTTTTACTGGAAACGTTTTGCCAGCCAGTGACTTCTTCAGCCCAATGTTAAGAATGGTGGAAGATGAGAGGAATTTTGAGATAATCAGTCCATCAATCATGAAAAGAGTACTTTTGTTCAACTTCCGGCTGAGAGACTGATTACCTCAAACTCCTCCTCTTCCATCGTTCTCTACATTTGACTGAAGAAGCCACTGGCTGGCGAAACATTTCTAGAACAAAAATTCCCATACGTTGCACAAATGTCTCAGTTATCAACTTGTCAGTTTTCAAACCATTTATACAAACAAGTTATCTGACGTAAGGAAATACTACATCATTTTCACCATTTTTACACGAGCAGGATATCAAGGTGGAATCTTGTCACGACTTGAAATACTCTCAGCTTTTCTTGGTAATAGCGACGAAGTCTAATTGTAATTCCAAACCTTAAGAAACATGTAAGTCTTCTAATACCATGTTCATTTTTCCACTATAATCTATCTTGTCCCTAATTACTATTGCATTTATTTTGTCTGTTTCGTAAGGTGAAGTCTAAGATCTTTCCTTAATTCATGGTATAACTTAACAAATCTTTGAGGATAATTGTGTTGCAGAGGTGTGAGCAAAACTCAGACCTCTGCAACACAATTGTCCTCAAAGATTTGTTATGTTATACCATGAATTAAGGAAAGATCTTCATCTTACGAAACAGACAAAATAAATGCGATAGTAATTATGGACAAGATAGATTATAGTGGAAAAATGAACGTGGTATTAGAGGACGGGGGAACTTACGTGCCCCTTAAATTCGAAATATCAGTATGTTGTTACATATTCGAGCAGAGACCCATCATGCAACAAGACTGGGAACTTCACCTTCTTGTCTGGTAGGTCGCCTTTTAAGTATCTTCATTTTCTCGGCAGAGATGACCAACATTAGGTCCTACCTTGAATCTGTAACATATTTAAGGATGTCTTAAGTGTTGGAGAATACATCTTTCAATCAATATATCATTAGCAAAGCATACCCTGTGAGTTGGCTCCCGTAGCATTGCATTAAGGAAAACATTTAATCACAGTATTCAACAAAGTGTTACTGAGGACATCTCCTTGTGGAGTTTCTGATTCACAATACCGTACCTCAGGAACACCACGGATTTTCCACTAGTCAGGCAGCCATCGATCCAGTGGCCAAGCCATCCACCTACATACATTCTAGTAAGTTCACTAATGATTTCGTGTCGGTTAGCTATGGTAAACGCTACACTGAGTTCAAGGAAGGCAGTGTAGGAGCTGTCAGCTTGCAGGGTGACAAAGGTGGTTGTGCAACGATGCTCACTCCTTCCATGCATGACGCCATGTAACCGGGTGGGGCAGGGTGGGGAAAAACTTTCACCATCATTCACTCCATCACTGTCTTGCCAGAAGGGTGCTTTACACTACAGTTTTTAAACTGCAACATTAACACCCCTCCTTCAGAGTGCAGGCACTGTAGTATGAGGTAATTTAAGACCATCCTGTTAAATGTCAAAACACCTGCCGCAGATACCTTATAACTATCAGTTGAACACCTGCGGCAGGTGCTACAGGTGTTACAGTCATCACACACTAATATTGCACACAGAAAATGATTTCCATCACTTTTTCATTATCATATTTATAGGGAAGCGCTAAACCCGTAAGCGTCATATAGAGCCTAGTGAAGGAGATGTAATCAGGTTTGAACTAAGAGGGAGGGAAGCTCTGATTCCTTGAATCAAGAGCTCTTCAGCAGCATCAAAGCCGTCTCCTTCACAGAGTCAGCAGGACTGGAGTTTTCTAACACACATATAGTGTTATTATTTCCCGTGCAGTAAGCTGCTATGGGACGAAATTCATAAGGCATCTAGATATGAAAATGTTGTGTTAATGGGAGATTTTAACGTTAAACAAATTGATTGGAACAATGTGACAGGAAATCTTGAGTCTAGTGACTTTCTTGATACAGTTCAGGGATGTTTTTTAATAATCTTGTGGTTATGATGAGTTTAGGGAAAGAGATCTCAAATCACTTAGTTTGAATATACTGTATCATGGAATTACTCAAGTAACTGCAATCAAATCTCTGTCCCAGACTTCCGCTTGGCCGAGTTCATGGGACTGAGAAATTACCTGGGTGGACTAAATTGGAATGACCTGATTATGGGTCAGATAGGTGGTGTTGGATGCCAATATGACGTTTATCAGAGCATAGTTCTAGCTGCCCAGACAACTTTTGTTCTGAGTAGGGAAATTAGATCTAACAAATATGATCCCAAATGGATGATCATTAGATTAAAGCATCTTATTGGTCAGAAGAGAGGCTTATATAAGCGTATCAAAAGAGGAGATGGGCAGTTAAGAAATCAATATATTCAGTTAAAGGGAAAAAAAATAAGAAAGGCAAAAAGGGATTATGAGGCTAAGGTGGCAAGGGATTCGAATACTAACCCCAAAAGGGTTCTTTCAGGTATACAGAAGTAAGATTAGAGACAAGATAGGCCCACTTAAGAGTAACTCTGGTCAGATCACTGACAGTGATAAGGATATGTGTGAAATTTTCAACAGTTACTTCCTCTCAGTTTTTACTTAGGAAGATACTAGCGAAATTCCAGAAATAATAGATTATGTAGAACAGGACGATAATAAACTATGCACGATTGCGGTAACTAGTGACATGATCCTCAGACAAACTGACATAGTGCCTGACAAATGGAAAATGGAAAATGTATTACCTATTTACAAAGCCGGAGAGAGGTCTTTAGCTTCGAACAGTGCCCCGTGGCCTGGTGACAAAAGCTCTCACTGCACACGACGAGGGGTCCAGGTTCGATTCCCGGCGAAGGGGTGGAAACATCGGACGTGTTTCCTTACACCTAAAATGGATACCTGGATGTTAGTCGACTGGGACAAGGACCTAATTTACCCGAAATGTTCTACATAACAAGCGGCTTTCTATATAGTAGTGTTATTGATGTCAGTTAGAACTGTATAACCCTGGTAATAAATACCGACAAGTTGGTTTAGAAAGACACGTAAACAAACACTATGACATATATATTAGAAAACGTTTCGGTCCTGGGACCTTGATCACAGTTAGGACTGTACACCATGTACATGTACTTGTGGTAAATATATTATTGTTATTATTATTATTGTTATTATTATTGTTATTATTATTGTTATTATTAACTATAAATCAATAAGACTTACCTCCATAGTGGGAAAATTTATGGAATCAGTAATTGCCGAGGCAATTCGTAGCCATCTTGATAGGCATAAACTGATTAATGAATCTCAAGACGGTTTTACAAAGGGGCTTTCCTGTCTTACGAATTTACTAACTTTTATCACTTAGGTATTTGAGGACGTTGATCATGGTAACGAATATGGACTTCAGTAAGGCTTTCGATAGAGCTCCACATCTATTCCACATCCTATTAAGGATACTTAAGGCACATGGAATAGGAGGAGAAATTTTTTTCTGGGTGGAGGCATGGTTGAAAAATAGGCAGCAGAGAGTTTGCATAAATGGGGAGAAGTCAGAACGGAGGCACGTCACAAGCGGTGTTCCACAGGGGTCAGTGTTGGGCCCCTTGTTGTTCACAATTTACATAAACGACAGAGATGAGGGAATAAATAGCGACATAAGCAAATTTGTTGATGACACCAAAATAGGCCGTCCAATTCATTCTAATGAGGACATTACGGCACTCCAGGATGATTTAAATAGACTGATGCAGCGGTCGGAGAAGTGGCACATGCAGTTTAACATAGACAAATTCAAAATTCTAAATGTTGGACAGGAAAATAATCATGCCACATATAAACTAAATAATGTAAATCTTAATATTATTGATTGTGAAAAGGATTTAGGAGTTCTGGTTTGTAGTAATCTGAAACCAAGACAACAGTGCATTAGTGTTCGCAATAAAGCTAACAGAATGCTTAGCTTCATATCAAGAAGTATAAATAATAGAAGTCCTCAGGTTGTTCTTCAACTCTATATATCTTTGGTTAGGCCTCATTTAGATTATGCTGCTCAGTTCTGGTCACCGTTTTACAGAATGGATATAAATGTTCTGGAAAACGTACAGAGGAGGATGACAAAGTTGATCCCATGTATCAGAAATCTTCCCTATGAGGATAGACTGAGGGCCCTGAATCTGCACTCTCTCGAAAGGCGTAGAATTAGGGGGGGATATGTTTGAGGTGTATAAATGGAAAACAGGAATTAATAAAGGGGATGTAAATAGCGTGCTAAAAATATCTAACAGACAGGACTCGCAGTAATGGCTTTAAATTGGAAAAATTCATATTCAGGAAGGATATAGGAAAGCACTGGTTTGGTAATAGAGCTGTGGATGAGTGGAACAAACTCCCAAATACCGTCATAAACGCTAAGACGTTGTGTAGTTTTAAAAATAGGTAGGATAAATACATGAGTGGGTGTGGGTGAGTGTGAGTTGGACCTGACTAGCTTGTGCTAGTAGGTCTGATGCCGCGCTCCTTCCTTAAGTGGATGTGACCTGGAATTGACTAGGTTGGGTCAGTGTCATAAGCTGGTAGGTGACTTGGATTTGCCTCGCATGGGCCAGTAGGCCTGCAGCAGTGTTCATTCTTTCTATATTTCTCCAATGAAGTTGTATAGAGGATGGAGGAGCACTTGGTGCGACCTACGTGTGTTCTCCCTCCCCTCTCTTGTCCGGCGGCCATCGCACTCAAATATTTATTCTCAGTGCCTCTCTCAGCTCCCCTACACACACTCTCTACCTCAACACTCTACAACATCTCACATCCAGATGTCAATCTTACTTTCCATCACGAAATGCTGCTCGTGATATCAGTTAAAATCGTTCCTTAGAAAATACAAGATTTCACCCAGAGTGGCTCTTGGCCTGGTAGGCAAAACTCTCACCTTACACACTGAAGTCCCGGGCTCGATTCCCGGCAAGGGTAGAAACATTGGGCCTGTTTCCTTACACCTGTTGCCCATGTTCCCTATTACAACCCAGGAGTCCAAAAGGCCTGTTATCCTGGGTGTAAAGGGAGCAAAATAAACACAGCAGAAAAACTTTTGACTTATATTATCCTTCACCAATTTAGAACAGAAGTATGTTCTCAGTAGTAGTAACCAGTTACCAGTAACCACTGTGCCAGTTGACTCACGACCAACCGTCTCTGCCTGAGTCACTGTCTGAACTCATGTGCTGACCTGGCAGTATTCAAAGACCCCCTCACATATGGGTACTGTGGGCGGCCAGTCAGTCAGTTGTACGAGAGAGAGCAGTGAGACTAGGTTACGGCTGTAAGGGCGTTACCCACATTATAACCAGAGACCAAACAAAACGTTACTCGTCAATCCTAACCAGCCTGATAAGAAGGGCAAAAAAATTGTATTATGAGAACAGATTATCCAACTTACGAGGTGATATAAAAAAGACCTGGAAAACCCTATCAGAAATTCTGGGAACAAAAAAGATATCACGAAATAGCGAAATAAAATTAGCAAAATCAGATGAACCCCAACTCCCACCAACAGAAACAGCAAACAGACTCAATGATTTCTTCTCCACTATAGGACAAAACCTTGCCAATAAAATCCCAAGCTCAGATACCCCACCAAATGACTACCTCACCGGCAACTACCCGAACACTCTGTTCCTAGCTCCGACTAACCCATATGAAGTCTCCCTTATTATCAACGCACTAAAAAACAAGGCAGGAGATTTAAATACCTTACCACCCTTTATATACAAAAAAGTGTCACAAGTGCTATCACCAATCATTGCAACACTCTTTAACAAATCCATTGAATCCTCCACCTTCCCTACAGTACTCAAAATAGCAAGGGTCACCCCGATCCACAAAGGAGGAGACCAAACAGAGTTGAATAACTATAGGCCAATATCCAACTTACACCCTCTCTCAAAAATCTTTGAAAAATTAATTCATAAACGAATCTACTCCTACCTTATCTCCCAAAACATACTCAACCCCTGCCAATTTGGATTCAGGCCTAATAAAAATACTAATGATGCTATTATACATATGCTAGAACATATATACACTGCAATAGAGAAAAAAGAAGTCCCACTGGGGATCTTCATTGACTTACGTAAAGCTTTTGATACAGTTGACCATGACTTGCTCCACGTAAAATTGTCACACTATGGTATAAGAGGGCACTCCCTCAACTACCTCAAGTCATACCTCAGCAACAGAAGCCAATATGTGTACGCAAATGGGGCAAACTCTTCAGCGCAACCAATTACAGTTGGTGTCCCACAGGGAAGTGTCCTTGGCCCTCTTCTCCTTCTCCTATACATAAATGACCTTCCAAATGCTTCGCAATTACTCAAACCCACACTATTTGCAGATGACACTACATACGTATTCTCTCACCCGAGCCCAGTCACGCTAGCCAATACTGTAAATACCGAATTACAGAAAATATCTACCTGGATGAGGACTAACAAACTTACACTAAACATTGACAAAACCTACTTCATTCAGTTTGGTAACAGAGCTACAGATGTCCCTCTTAACATAATGATAAACGGATCACCTATCACAAAACTAACAGAGGGAAATTCTTAGGAATCCACCTGGATAATAGACTCAAATTTCATACACATATACAACACATCTCTAAGAAAATTTCCAAGACTGTAGGCATACTATCGAAGATACGGTACTATGTTCCACAGTCAGCCCTCCTGGCCCTATATCACTCTCTTATTTACCCCTATCTCACCTATGGAATTTGTGCATGGGGCTCAACAACAATTAACCATCTCAGACCACTAATTACTCAACAAAAGGCTGCAGTTAGAATGATAACAAATTCTCACTACAGGCAGCACACTCCACCAATATTCAATACACTAAACCTACTCACCATACAAAACATCCATACTTATTACTGCACCTATTACATACATAGAACACTTAACTCTGATATTAACCCTCCCCTCAAACATCTTGCCAACCTCAACAGAACACATGACCATAACACAAGGCACAGATCACTCTTTGATGTTCCTCGTGTCCATCTCACACTATGCAAAAACTCAATGCACATAAAAGGCCCTAAAATCTGGAATTCATTACCTGTAAATATAAAAGAAACACTACCTGATTATAAATTCAAGTCTCTTCTCAAAGATCACTTACTCACCCAAAACCAAATAAATACTGAATAACTGAACCTTATAAATTGTATATCTTAAATGTTTCTCACAATTATATCATATAAATGTTAAACCTAAAACCGAATCTAACTTTATTATTTTTTAAATACACTACCTAACAGAATCACTACCTAACTGAATGCAACAATATGACCTGTCTTTGTAATACTCACTTGTGCTTTATAGTAATCTGTTTACATTAATGTTTTATCACTGATTTCATCATTGCTTAGTTAATCTTAAGTTAATTTTAAGCCAGCCCGTAATGCTATGCATAGTATAAGTGGCTTTGGCATACTGCTCTTACCTGTATTTTTTTGTACCTCTGTATGTGTGCACAAATTGAAAATAAATAAATAAATAAATAAATAAATCTGTAATTATATGTACTACCAGCCTACGTGAGTATTACTTTACCTAATCCACGTGTCGAACTCCCACATGATAAATGGTGACAGCGGTGTGGAGCGTGGATAAGTTTTAAGGGTAATTCAAGACGTTAGAAGACTGTTTGTGAGTAGCCGGCAGGGTCAAAGGTGAACCGTCACCCACCAGCTACTCCCCTCACAACCTTCAGCCTGCAAGCCTGTTGCAGCCGTTTCAAGCTTCCTGGCTTAGTTCGTGTGCTAATTGCTTCAATCTCCGAGGGGTTGACCCGGATTTTGCAATTAAGCCAGTCAGTAAGCCAGACTGTGGAAGTGAACGCCAGTCAGCCTATCATCCAGCCTGTCTCCTGTCATCCACCTGCTCCTCCGTGCTTTGTGCATCGTTACACATCTTCCAGTCAGCCATTCTCGTGGGTTAAGCCAGTCAGCCAACCCAGCTTCTAACCCAGCTGAGAGAGAGAAGTAAGCCACGCAGTAAGAAGTAAGCCAAGTTCCTCTGAAGTATTGTCTATATCGCTTTGTGCTCCCTGTTGGATGCTAAGAGTGGTTTTCACCATTCCTGTAGCATAGAGTGGCTTATCAAGCCACCTTCGTGGGTAGAGTGGCGGGCGTTGCACGCCAGCATCTCACCCACCACACTCTCCCTCCACAACCACCACCAGCCACCCACCTCATCTACCTGTGGTTGTTTGCACCCTTGTACCGGGTCCTAATACTGTTTTGGCTCACATAATTGGTCAAGAGATTGTAGGTGAGCGCCAACGATAAAACCCAATTATGGGAGTCCACCGAGAGAGCGCATTTCTTCCGACAACAGTGAGTGTAGGAGGCGTCAGTCATCACCGTGCAGGACAACCTACAACCTACCCTCCTCACCAGTAATCACCCGACTACTACAGATTTCACTGATAATTTAGAGACATTTTTCTAGCATTTAAAGACATTTGCGTGTGTGAGACATTTCTAGTAAATTTCTTGTGTACTCTAAACCTTGTGTTTTTCAGTGTAGACTCAGTTTTTCTATGACTCGTTATTTTTGCAATATTTTTCAGTGTTTTCACTCATCTTATATTTTTTTATTCTGTGTTTTTTTTTTTATGCTACTCCTGTCTGTAGTAAGTATTATTGAATAGTGTACCAGTCAGTCACTCTGTGTGAAGTGATTCATTTTTTTTTATTGTATTCTTTCAGCGTTGTATTCTCCAGTAATTGTCATTGTATTTCATGCAGTGATATTCACCCCAGTATACCAAATTATACATTTATTTCTATGTGTGTCTTTTTTTCGTATGCCAGCAGTGTCTCATTCCTCTAATTTTTTTTCGCAGACTGTGTACCATTATTTTTGCCAGCAAATTTTTGTCGTATCAGTCACAGCAAGATTTTGTTGTAAGAATATATTATAATAATGAAGTGTGCCCTGCCACTGTAAGTGTGACATTACCCGTTTTGTTCCTTTGTTTTACTTTATTCATATTTTTATATTTCTTTGAACAAATTCACTCTTTGATGCAATTTCAATTACTTTTAACGTAAAGTGTTTTCTTTACTCTTTGAGTAAATTGTTTTGTCTAATTTACAATTAAGAGTTAAAGTGTTCAATTAGTTTTTTTTTTCTTCATATTTTAATTTTATCATTTAACCTGAGTTTTTCCCAGTGACACTTTATTACTGCAGTGATTATTTCTACACCTTATTTTGTTGCACTTGTTCTGCAGTGAATTATTTTCTTTTATTGATATTTTTATGAATTATATTTTAATCTCGTTTATGCATTCTTAGAAAATACTTAAATTTCCCAGTTAACAATTTAGTAATTTTATTTTATACTTTTTACATTGATTTAAAATTTAATTAATTAATTTCTTTATTAGCAAGAGTAAAGACAGCTCATTTTGCATTTAATTCAGTCTCCAGTAATATTTTTACTTGTATATTTCAATGTAAATTTTTTATCTTGCCCAATAGTCCTTCACATTGAGTTGTCCTTCCTCTTGCAGTGTATCTTAAACATTTTTTTTATTACTTCTGCAGAATTAGTTGCATTTCTTTTATTTCAATTCTAGCATTTTATATCATTTTTATTGTTCATTATTTTTGCCTTATTTGTTCTCGTGCTACTTTGCCATTATGTCTCACTTACCGTCAAGTGATACTTTAGTGAATGTCGACACTCAGACCTCTCAGGCTACTGTTGCCCCTGTCATCAGTCCTCACAGTTCCTTACCGACTGACAGACCGACCCAGACACCGAGATACTATAGTTATACTCGTGATTCCCTTGATGCGTTACCTTTATTCAATGGCCATGTACATAGTCTTGAAGCATGGTTTGCGGCCATTCGTTCTCGTGCTAGTGCTCTAGTTGAAGGTCCTCCTTCAGAGGAAAGTCTTATCAGACTTGCTAAAGAAGCTCTTTATCGATCCCCTGCTGCTGTTCACGTTGTTGATCTCCTTGATATGCGAGACTTCAGGAATCTTACTAAGTGGTCACAATATGAGGAACTGATTCGTTCTTTCCTTGTCCCAGTAAAAACAGCTGATCCATATGTCGTTCTTAGGGAACTAGTGAATGCTACACCCATGAGTAATGAATCGTTGAGTGCATTTGCTGTTAGATTAGACAAACTTTTATCATCATTTATCAATGCTGTCCAATCATCATCTTTTGTCCCTGACGAGGATAAACCATCCACAGCATCGTTTGCTAAAATGGCAGCTTTTGGAGCAATTCAAGAACTAATGCCACCTGCTTCCGTGTGTGCTTATGAGGCTCATCCTCCAACTGTGACGATGGAACCACTTACAGCCTTAAATCATGTACGTTCCTTGTGCCCCCAGGGTACTTTCCCATGTATCAAAAGTAATGTCACACATATGCCTCAGTCTGCACCACCTCTTGTTTGCGCCACAGACACAAATCGTGGTCGTCAACCATCTCAGAGATCACCAAGAACCAGTGTACAGAGTCGTTATACACCTCGTAGTATTCATAGTACATTCAGTAACCATAGTCGGCGGAATTGTTACAACTGTGGTTTCCGTGGCCATATTGCAATTAATTGTCCTGATAGTTACCCTAAGAGACGTCGTACTGATGATGAGTACCCTCTTCCCTACTGTACTTATCATAGAATACATGGACATGACACATCTGAGTGCAATGCTCTCTATAACCTTCAGTACTCTAGGTCTTTCCGTGGCCGTTCCAACCGCAGAACCCGTAGAGGAAACAGATATCGTGGTTCTCAAAATAACCAGAACCAGGCTCATTCTTCCAATTCTCAAAATAACCAGAACCAGGCTCATTCTTCCAATTCTCAAACTAACCAGAACCAGGCTCGTTCTTCCAATTCGGGGGAATTCGAGCGCCCCAGTCAAACCGTCCCATGGTGACAGTAGGTGATAATGAGTACACCATCCCCGTTCACAATTCCTTTGAAGCCTTAAGCAGTCTCGAGAATGACAATCCTGCTGATGATGTTGCTTCACATGTCTCTGACATAGATGATTTTGGGGATGAAGTAGAACAAGTCTTTTCTGATGACAATCCACCTTTTTGTTTGCACATAACTTCCAATGCAACCATAGGCCCTATAGTGCAAGCATCTGTTTATAATGCGCCCGTTCATTTGTTCATGGACTCTGGTGCGCAAGTCAATATTATTAGGTCTAGTTTGTTTAAGGATAAGAAGTTACGACATGTCCTTCTCGTAGAACCGACTCATGTGTCCTCCCTTAGTGGAGTAGCTGGTTGTCACCTGCGTGTCCGAGGTCGGACTTCCCTAACCTTTTCTATCCAAGGTAGAGACTTCACTGCTTCCTTCCTTGTTGTCGACCAGATTACTTTCCCTGGTGACCTTCTACTGGGATTTGCTTCCATGCGAGACTTACGCATTGTGCTCGACCCTTATCGATGGCATGCCCAAATTGACGACTTGATCGTTCCATTCTGGGGTTACCAGCTTGGATCAGAAATCTGTTATACTGCTGCAGAGTATGATGTACAGATTAAGTCCTTACAAGCTAATGCATTCTCCAGTAGCGTACCCAAGCGGTCAGGCACTGGTAATTCTGTCACTCCCATCAGTGTTCCACCTATACCGTCAGACTTGCAGGATAGTCCGATGCCTCAAGTGTCCGAGGACACTCAGATCGCCTTGAGTGCACAACCTGTCCCTGCAATGACTGCTAGTTCGAGTAGTAGTTTCTCCACAGGGGACGCCTTGTCGGAAAACAATTACTTGCAACTAGTAATGCCATCTCTTGTTGATGTCACATGCCGTCTGCAGAAAGACGTCTCTGTTGCGGCTAGTGCTCTCACTAGAGTGTCTGTTGTTGTTCCTAGTGTTCCAGATGGTGATAACGTCCTAGTTGACAGTGATTCTTGCAAAGTAAAAGGTCTATTTGTTGAACCATCCTTACATGTTGTAAGAGATAGTAAGATCCATTTCTTCCTGGCCAACACTTCTGGTCACAGTGTTCGCCTCAGAGCAAATACCAATCTTGTTGACCTTGTTCACTATCCTTACCCTGTTCAGGTAGAGGATGAGTTGTCACCTGACCAGTGGGTCGGTGCTATTTCTGCCGGGGAGACCTCATCCACTTCACTGGATCAATCTGTTCCACCAGTTGAGGAGAAAGACTTAGCTCCCACTGACTTCCCAGATGAAGTCAAGCGTTTGTTGACTCTGTTGAACAAACGTCGTAAAGCCATTGCTTTACCAGGTGAGAAGATGGGTATAACAAACTTATTGTCCCATCGTATTCCACTTGAACCTGGTACTAGACCTATCTACATACCTGCGTACAGAATGCCTCATTCACAAGTTGCTGTCGCAGAAGAATTGATCAATCAAATGCTTGATGATGGAGTTATTGCACCTAGCAATTCACCTTGGAATGCACCCTTGATACTAGTACCTAAGAAGGATGGTACTTGGCGTCCAGTGATTGACTTTAGGAAGTTAAACGCGAAAACCATTCCAGATCGCTTCCCACTCCCTGTACTGGGTGATCTTTTACGTAATATCGGAGATAACAAAGTCTTTTCAACCCTAGATTTGTTACAAGGGTTTTGGCAAGTCCCTCTTCACGAGGACAGCCAAGAGCTAACTGCATTCTCCACTCCTACAGGTCATTATCACTTCCTCCATATGGCGTTTGGATTACGATCTTCCCCTATCACGTTCTCGAGGCTCATGACTAATATCTTTAGAGGTCTCATAGGTAATGCACTTATGGTGTACTTAGATGACGTAATCGTCATGTCTAAAGACGTGGATACACACTTGAAAAGACTTGATGTAGTACTTGGTAAGCTTGAAGAAGCCAATTTAAAGTTCAAACTGTCTAAATGTCAATTTTTCAGATCAGAAATTAAGTTTCTTGGTCACATAGTCACTCCTAGAGGGGTTACGACTGACCAAAGTAAAGTAACTGCAGTACTAAATTTTCCAACTCCCAAAACTGCTGATGCCGTAAGATCCTTTGTGGGCTTAGCAGGTTTTTATAGATCTTTCATTGCCAATTTTTCTTCCATAGCTGCTCCTCTAACTGAGTTGCTTAAGAAAGATGCTCCTTTTGTTTGGACCTTCCGTCAAGAAAGAGCATTCCAAACTCTAAAAGAAAAGCTAACATCTGCTCCAATTTTGAAATTTCCAGATTTTTCTAAGCCCTTCTATCTGACAACTGATGCTAGTTCAATTGGCATAGGTGCCGTACTAGCTCAGAAGACCGATGGCAAGTACAACGCAGTTGCATTTGCTAGCCGAGTCCTTACGAAGGCTGAACGTAATTATACAGTAACTGAGCAAGAAGCTTTAGCAATAGTATGGTCTTTAAAGCACTTCCAAGACATTATTTATCAGTACTCTGTTCATGTCTTGACAGACCATGCTCCACTGATACCCTTATTCCAGAACAAACAACCTACTGGAAGGTTAGCCAGATGGACCTTGACTATCCAAGAGTTCAATCCCACCTTTGAGCATTTACCTGGCAAGTCAAATGTAGTCGCAGATGCCTTATCGCGACATGTTAGTATAGTAACTGCAGACCCTCCATTTAGTGCTGAAGATGTAAAGAATGCTCAACGAACAGATCCCTTGTGGTCTGGTGTGATTCGATTCCTGCTCCAGGAAGATCTTATTCTGACTGTGAAGCCACCAGCACCCATCAGTGACTTTGTCATGAACCAAGAATTACTGTATCGAACAGAAGAGTTGGGTACTCCTAGCAGAAGAGTATACCAGTTAGTAATTCCACAGTCACTAGTGAATGTAGCCTTACAGCTAGTTCACGATGTACCAGGTGTTGCACACCCTGGTATGGATCGTTCAGTAAAACAAGCCAGATTGAAATACTTTTGGCCTCGTATGGCAACTGATATTTCTGAGTATGTTAAGAAATGTAGTGTCTGCATGCAACATAAAGGTAATGCTAATGGTCCTAATCCAATCCAAGTATATCCAACTACTAGCGAACCGTGGGAAAGAGTTGCGCTAGATTTGTTAACTAATTTCCAATGTTCCCTCCAAGGTAACAAACATCTGTGTGTTATGGTAGACCATTTCACCAGATATTGTGAGTTAGTTCCTATTGCAGACAAGACTGCCGAGACAGTAGCTAAAGTGTTTAAAGAACGCATTATCTGCAGGCATACCACCCCTAAGTCCCTAGTAACAGATAATGGAGGTGAATTCTGTAATGAAATTCTTGAAAATTTGTGCACCTTGTACAAGATCTCTAAATCCACCATTGTTCCTCATCATCCTGCCAGCAATGGGTTAGCGGAACGAACCAATAAGAAAGTACTTGATGTCTTGAGAGCCACTATCAATCCCAACAGTGAAACTTGGGATGAAGTTATACCTGATGTGCAGTGTGCTATAAATTCTGCTTACAATGTTTCTATAGGTGACACTCCACATTATGCATTGTATGGTGTAGATAAACGTTTGCCTTATGAGTTGTTATATTCTAATCCAAAACCAAATTACAACCCTGATGATTTCATAGCAACTCGTACCAGCTTAGCTCAAAGTGTTTTTAGAAGAATCCGTGAAACACTTCATAAATCAACAGCAGAATTTACAAGAGTCGCAAACACTCGAGCAAAGCCATCCAGAATCAAAGTAGGTTCGAGAGTTATGCTGATTAACTTTAACAAAACGTCTGCAATGCCAAAGCTTGATCAAAAGTTTGTTGGTCCTTATCGAGTAGTTGAACATATCACTGGTAATAAGTATAAGGTTAGAGAGATTAGTACTGGTCAGTATAAAGAATCGCATTTGGATCATATGAAGTTAGTATGTGATGATAATGATGTTCCAACCCAGACTAATGTGACAGACTCTGACAATCCTCCTGATCCTGTACTCTCTTCATCTGATACTCAGTCAGACGATCAACCTGAATGTCGTTATTCCCTACGTACACGACAGGTATTGAGAAATCCTCAAGTATCATTTGTAACATCCAATTCAGATTTGCCTCAAATACAGCATGAGTTAGCCAATGCTACAGAGTTTGATCCTCCCAGAGATGACACCCATTCTGCATATGCCAATCTTACCCTAGCAGAGTTGGGGTTAAATGTAAATAACCTGTATAGATGAATAATTACAGTATCAACTTATCAGTATTCAAGAATTTTTTTTTGTGTTCATGTTCTCTCCGCATTCTGAGAGTTAACAGTCTAGATTTGAGTGCACCGAATCTGCCTTTCTGTTAAACACTCTTTCTTTGTATATATTCCTTCCTCAGAATCCGTAGATCACATGAATACAGATCGATCGATCAAATTTTTTTTTATCACTTCTATTGTGTAATCTCAACGTTGAGTTCGATGTTCATTTGTTGAGTTTTAAGTTGTGCTATATTATACCTTGTATTGCATTACAGTTTCAGTTACGTAAGCTTCCATTCCAATGTTCTACTTATGTATGTTATAATGTTTAATTGTTGTGTACTTTGACATTGTATAGAATCAGCCCAAGCCGTATACCTGCCATCTCTAGTTTGTATTAGTTGTATGTCGGGACGACATACGTTAGCATCGCCGAGCTCTCAGTAGTAGTAACCAGTTACCAGTAACCACTGTGCCAGTTGACTCACGACCAACCGTCTCTGCCTGAGTCACTGTCTGAACTCATGTGCTGACCTGGCAGTATTCAAAGACCCCCTCACATATGGGTACTGTGGGCGGCCAGTCAGTCAGTTGTACGAGAGAGAGCAGTGAGACTAGGTTATGGCTGTAAGGGCGTTACCCACATTATCTGTAATTATATGTACTACCAGCCTACGTGAGTATTACTTTACCTAATCCACGTGTCGAACTCCCACATGATAATGTACATTATGTACACTATGTACAACAATAGGTATTAGTGCACTCCACGGTAAGCAAGGCAGAATAGAAGCCACTAGAGAGCAGACCCTGCTTCAATCAGCTCTAGAATGGGAATGACAAGGGCAGACAGGTGAGTGGTACCCACATCGCCTCTGCAATTGCCAAAACCATTTTCTCATTGGCTGGAACCTGGGTACTGATTGAACGACAGGGCCCCATCATCAGCCCTTAGTCCCTGGTTTGCTGGTTGGGGGAGATAGCCTGTAAATGAGGGTGTGTACATGCGCCGAATAAAGGTTACGTACTCTTTGCATGCCATACTCCCACCCTGATAGGGCTCAGGATTAGGCTCCCACCTCCCAATGGTAACCGTGCTGCCATGGCACCAAATAATGGGACTGCCTTTCTCTCAACCATCCAACTCTTAGATAGAGCTCAGCTTTTTTCTTGACAAAAAGCCAAACCCTAAACTCAGAGCAAGACAGCAGACAGTCGGGCTAACATAGGTCCAAGAAATGGGTGGACGGTAGCCCGCATCCCCTCACTAAAAAAAAAATCCCACACCAGGGGATAAAAAAGAAGAGCTTAAAAGGGGTTAACACAGGTAATCTAACATCCTAACCTAATATATAATTATAATTATAATACAGAGTAACATTGTTAGACTCTAGATAAAGAGTCTGCCAAGACATTTTCTTTGCCGGCAATGTGTAATATTCTGAGAGAGATGAGTTGCAGTCGTAGACTCCATCTTATGAGCCTTGTATTGTGGTTCTTCATATCTTGGAGATATACTAGAGGGTTGTGATCACTGTAGACAGTGACCACCTGCGAAGTCTGGCCCACGTAAACATCGAAGTGCTCCAAAGACAGTACCAGCGTGAGGGCTTCTTTTTCAATGGTAGAGTAAGCCCTCTGATGCGGCTGGAACTAGGCAGAGAAGAAGGCTACAGGCTGCAACTCCTCGTCCCCGTTTTGCAACAGTACTGCCCCAACCCCAGACTCACAAGCATCAACCTGTAATGAGTAAGGTTTGGAGAAGTCTGGAGACAAAATAATGGGTGCAGTACACAATAATCTTTTTTGCTTTATCAAAAGCACCTTGACACTCTGGGGCCCAATTAAAGGGAACTTTGTGACTAGTAAGAGAGGTAAGAGGGGCTACAATATCTGAGAAATTCTTACAGAATCTTCTGTAAAATCCTATCATGCCTAGGAAACGTTGAAGAGATTTCCTGTCATGTGGAACTGGATAATCTTTAATGGCAAGAACTTTAGCAAATTTAGGAGTAACTTTGCCACTACCTACTTCATGGCCAAGAAAAGTAACAGTGGCCTGGCCAAAGGAAGACTTAGATAAATTAACAGTTAAATGAGAACTCTGAAAGGTCTCAAAGAGAGCCTTAAGTGTTGATCCCAAGTATCAGACACCACTACAATATCATCCAGGTATGCTGCCGTGCCTTCAAGTCCTTTAATAGCCTGATGGATAAGTTTTTCATTCCGAAGGGGGTAACTGTATATTGATAATGACCTCTTGGAATTATGAAGGCAGAGATTTCCTTCGCCTTATTCGTCAAAGGTACCTGATAGTATCCTTTAAGGAGATCTAACTTGGACACAAAAGTAGCCTTACCCACAAAGTCGATTACGTCATCCAGACGAGGAAGAGGGTAAGCATCTGTGATTGTGACTTCATTCACCTTACGGTAGCCTGTACACATACGAAAACCTCCATCAGCTTTTTTAACAAGGATGCACGATGAAGCCCATGGACTAGATGACTCCTCCACTAACCCATGCTCTAACAGAAATTCTACCTCCTGCTGAAGTAGCTTCTGCTTTTCAGGATTAGCTCTGTAGGGGGAGAGTTTAATTGGTTTAGAGTTTCCCACATCTACGTTATGATAATCTAAAGTACATTTTTTCAGCATATCCGAAAAAATATCAGGGTAAGATTGTAGAAGCACAGTTAAACTTGTTGCTTGAGTTTTAGATAACCCCACCATTAAAGGGCTAGGGTCCTTGAGGAGGACATAGTTTAGAAGTTTGACAATAATTTCAGAAACAGAGTGCAAAGAGTCAGAGTCGTCCTCAGAGGTAAAGGACAGTCATTACTGGGACTTTATCTGGTGTATGAAAATATTTTAATTGATTAATGTGGTAAGTTTTAGTTTATGAGGTCTTATCAAGGAGAGCTACCACATAATTTACGTCAGATAATTTACTTACAATTTGCATAGGTCCAGTAAATCTAGCTTTCAATGTGTGGCCAGGTATAGGTTCCTGCACCAACATCTTGTCTCCTGGATGGAAGGAGCAGAATTGTGCATTTCTTTTATACCTTGGCTAACTGACGTGCCACCTGCAACCTTGAAGATGGGTTGTAGAGTGTGGAGCTAACGTCTTCTCCCATCCATTCTTCTTTGAGCACCCGAAGAGGACCTCGTACTTTGTGCCCAAAGATCAGCTCAAACGGACTATACCCGGTAGACTCCTGCACAGTTTCTCTTATTGAAAACAGCAACAAAGATAGTGATTCATCCCAGTCTGTAGGAAAATGCATGCAAAAAGTTCTCATCATGGTTTTTAACGTCTGATGGAATCTTTCCAAGGCGCCTTGGGACTGAGAATGATAGGCAGTGGATAAGTTGTGGATTATCCCTAACCTAGTTAATGCTTCCCTAAATGCTTTGGCAGTGAAGTTAGTACCTTGATCACTTTGAATAGTTTTAGGAATGCCAAAACAAGAAATAAATCTCGTTAAAGCTTTGAGAATAGCTTTAGTATTAATGCTGCACATGGGAATTGCTTCAGTGTATCTAGCTACTCTATCCATAATGGTAAATGAGTACTGATTTCCAGACTTGGACTTGGGTAGTGGACCTACACAGTCTATGATTAATTCTGCAAAAGGTTCCCCATCAGCAGGTATGGGCTGGATAGGTGCAGGTTTAATAGAATGTCCAGGTTTCCCTACTTGCTGACATTCTCGGCAACACCGGATATGATTCCTCACATCTTGCCTTAATTTTGGCCAATAGAATTCTTTTGTGATTCTAAATAATGTTTTAGTAATTCCTAGGTGACCTCCTAATGAAGTTTTATGAGCTATATTCAATATTTGTGGTTTAAACTTTGTTGAAACCACTAACCTGTGAGACAATTGCCGGCCCTCTATCTCCTTACCAGTCTCAGTGCAAATCAAATAGTCGTTTTTAAGTTTATACTTGACTGGATGATCCGAAAAGGATTTACCCATGGCTGCCTAAAAAGCAAAATTCAAAGAAGGGTCCTTTCGTTGTTCCTCCCGGAAGGACAGTCCCTCGGGCATGGAAGCAGATATCTGGCAATCCTGCTACCCTGGAAAAGGAAGGCTTGATCTGGGTCTGTTCACTTGATCTACGAGGCCCTGGCCAGTTTTCCTCACAAAACAAATTGGCTATTCCGAGATCGGAGTCGTCCAAGGATAGGTCAGCATTCTCGCCAGACAACCCTTGGGATGTTGCCCAAGTTATGGCCAACACCAGAGAAGAATTAATCATTATGGGTTCAGGACATACACTAGCAATGGTAATGTTATTACCCAGTTATAACATGGCATCTTCCATGGGGAATCCCTTGGATACACCCACAGTCAAGTATTAAGTGTAATATTTGCACTGTACATAAATTCTATGCAAGGGGACAGAATATATAGCTCCTCCAAATGCTTCCAACAAAACAGAGGAATTTAAGGAGGTGTTCTTTGAAAGGGGTAATAGTCCCTCTCTTATAAGT
Source organism: Cherax quadricarinatus (assembly GCF_038502225.1). Classification (NCBI taxonomy): domain Eukaryota; kingdom Metazoa; phylum Arthropoda; class Malacostraca; order Decapoda; family Parastacidae; genus Cherax; species Cherax quadricarinatus. The sequence continues at coordinate 898,389 of NC_091324.1, read as the reverse complement.
GAGCAATATGCTCCAGTATCTCTAAAGGTTCTGACTTCAGTTGTTTTTTAATTTTCCTGAAGGGAAATAAGACTCTGACAGTAATAAGGGGCCATCCCTTTCTCTACTTCTTTCAGGGACATGTTACTAGGGATATTATAGATTTTCCCAATAGGTTGGGGTTTGTGGGGGCAGTTGGAACGGATGTGACCTACTTTGTTACACAGGAAGCAGACGACAGGCTTGCCCTTATCTCCCTGCTGACATTGCAACTGGTGTCGCTCTGGCTGGTGTCTCTCTGGATACTGTTGTCGAGTTACACCATGTTGAGTGGTTTGTCTCTCACCAGGTGGACCATAAGTTGAGAAGCGTGGCTCACCAGGTGACTTAATTGGCTGACGTAGACGTTCTCCCTCCGGCTGGCACTTCATCCTCCAAGGTTGACGATCTCTGCTCATGCCAGGCTGTTGAAAAGAGAGATGGGACCACTCGGACAAGGAGTGGTTAGTTTCAAAAGTATCAGCCAACCTGGCTGCCTCCAATGCAGTGGTTAAGTCACGATCCTGCAGAAAGACTAACCTCTGGTCCCACAGACTCCAGTAGGTTGTCAACCAGAATAAGCTACACAAGATCATCGAAGGTAGCAACACCACTTGCTTTATACCAGCTGGTAAAAGATTTAGTCTGCTGTTGCACAAAATCAACCAGGGATTGACCAAGCTGTCTTCTGCCTAACTTGAAGAGTTTCCTGGGATACATCTATATGCTCTCAAAACTGTGGTCTTCACCACTTTATAATCGGAAAAAAATCAGTGTCATTTAACACTGACAAATTCCTGTGCCTTACCAAACAATGCTGTGTGAACCAACGACGCCCAATGCTGTTCTGGCCACCTCAAGGCTCGAGCCTGATTTTCGAAAGCTTCGAAAAATTGTTCTGGTTCGGCCTCATTGAAGCGGGGAACAAGCTGTACTGCTTTCTGTAAACTAAAATCATTTACAAGTTGCGAAAACTGCCTTCTTTCTTTTTCCCTATCAAACTCTTCCTTGGCAAATGCTCTCTGTTCCCTAGTCTGCTCAAGATTGATTTTCGCCAGCTCAAGTGCCAATGCCGCTGATTCGCCTTGAGACAGCCCTGCTGCACTAGACTGACAATTTTGCTTCATTGATGTATCATCTTCCTCCTGAGAGAACATCGTAGTTTTATTCCTGGCTCCTGTAGAAGGAGGAGTCTGATGTGCCATCTCCTCTTCCTGAAGTCTGTCGGTGATCAGTGAATGCAGTTGCGCAGCTGTGATAGTGCGTTCGTAATCAATGCCAATGGAATAAGCAATTTGCCAACAACGCTGTAGGGACAATTTAGGCAAGTTAAATAAAGTATATGCCGACACCAGACATCTGACTCGTCTAGGTGGCATACCCCAATGTATAAGTTATTTGCTATGCACAGTACGATTGCAGAATACCCCAACGTAACACGTTATTTGCAGAACACGCATAGCTATGCACAGTACGATTGCAGAATACACATACGCTTACAAGGTGGATACACAATAGCAAAGCTGACTGCAAAATCGTCACACAAGATTGACTGTAGTGAAGCAAGCACACCAAACAAGCTAGTAGCGAGCTGTTGAACGATCATACAAAGCAAAGCTAACCATAGCAAGGCAATTGACACGCAAAGTTTGTAAAGCGTTGGCAAAGCTAATGCAATGCCAGACAGCAAGCTACACAATGTTCCTGCTTCCAGTGTCACCCTAGGCTCAACCCGTGCTCTAAGTCCAGCTCCAGCTCTCTGACAGGCTACCCATATTACAACCCAGGAGTCCAAAAGGCCTGTTATCATGGGTGTAAAGGGAGCAAAATAAACAGCAGAAAAACTTTTGACTTACATTATCCTTCACCAATTTAGAACAGAAGTATGTACACTATATACACTATGTACAACAATAGGTATTAGTGCACTCCACAGTAAACAAGGCAGAATAGAAGCCATTAGAGAGCAGACCGTGCTTCAACCAGCTCTAGAATGGGAATGACAAGGGCAGACGGGTGAGTGGTACCCACATCACCTCTGTGATTGCCAAAACCATCTTCTCATTGGCTGGAACCTGGGTACTAATTGAACGATGGGGCCCCATCATCAGCCCTTAGTCCCTGGTTGGCTGGTTGGGGAGATAGCCTGTAAATGAGGGTGTGTACATGCACCGAATAAAGGTTACGTGCTCTTTGCATGCCACAGAAAGGATAGACTCAAAAGTGTCCCTGTTTGCAGATGATGTGAAGTTAGTGAGGAGAATTAAATCAGAAGCGGATAAGACAGGTCTACGAAGAGACCTGGATAGGCTGGACGCGTGGTCCAGCAACTGGCTCGTATGTATATATATATATATATATATATATATATATATATATATATATATATATATATATATATATATATATATATATATGGCACCTCTGCCAGAGAGAGACTGTGGGCATCCTGCTCTGTGTTTTTGGCACAATATCGTCCAATCAAGAACACCTACCAGGATTATCATCAACAGGCTGGTGTGTGAATATCTGCTGCTCGTGCTGGAAAGGGCCAGAAGACTGCGTTTCGTCTCTTTCTTCAGAATCAAGAAAAGTGTTGTGTATGTGAATTCAGTGAGGGAACATAACGGTCACCATGGGTAGGTGAGGTCGGTGAGGGGAGCCCTCATGGAGGAGGAGGAGGAGTTACAACAATGGAGTGTTTGTTCACCGTGTGTATAGTGTATAGTGCATAGTATGTGCATGGTATGCGCATATCACGTGCAGTGTATAACGGTGTGTCGTTTATAGTGGGGGCTGTGCACAGAGCATAGTGGTGTATAGCAACAGGTGCACAGAGCATTGTGAAGAAAGAAAGAAGAAAGAAAGATTTCGTTCGGATTTTTAACCCCGGAGGGTTAGCCACCCAGGATAACCCAAGAAAGTCAGTGCGTCATCGAGGACTGTCTAACTTATTTCCATTGGGGTCCTTAATCTTGTCCCCCAGGATGCGACCCACACCAGTCGACTAACACCCAGGTACCTATTTGCTGCTAGGTGAACAGGACAATAGGTGTAAGGAAACGTGTCGGAATTTCCACCCGCCGGGAATCGAACCCGGGCCCTCCGTGTGTGAAGCGGGAACTTTAGCCACCAGAGGGAGTGAGTGCCCTACTCCGCCTCATCACACATCTTCCACTCCTCCCTTTCCTCCACCACCCACCACAAGGACGGGAGACCCCTCTCCTCCCCCCCACCACCACTATGAACTACATGCGGTATGTATCATGCGCCATTTTCCCTTCAGCATGGGCTTACCACACAGTTTGAGGTATGGCAGATGATGAAGCCAGCCAGCCACAAAGCCAGGGAAACAGTGCACCCAACAATGAAAGAAGAGGCACATGTCAGGTGTGTGGAGAGTTTCGAGCAAGCAACAGGGATGGCCGCATTCGTGCACACAATGGGTGTGCGGGATCACATATGCCCCCAGCAGAGAGCAGCCCACAGCCTCCACAGGCAGATGACAATTCCAATGGCAACCTCCTCACTTGCGATAACCTTCTGTTGGCGTTCAAATCAACTGCTAACAGTACACTATCCCACATCCCTAAAGTGGCTCGCTCATATGCAGCAGGGAAATTCACAGATCTTCTTAAGCAGGTGAATGGAGGTTTCACCAACTTAGAAGCCCGAGGCACCATCCAAGCATGACAACCTACTCCTGTTCGGCAATGTCTGTCTTGCAGTTCCTGAGAGACGAGGTATTACAAAAAAGTGATTTTTAGATGGTGGATTACTCATTTTGTAATAAAGAGTTCGGGATACATAAATACACATAAAATATTTATTTTAATTGCATATAAAAATAATCTTTAATATTATATAAAACAATCTTTGGTCTAGAGGTATTTGAATATACACATGTTACAATAATAAATTATTAGCATCTAAAATAATAAATAATAATTAATGACCCTACACACAGGGTACAACTTTCTTAGAAACTACTGTGTCACTATATATATCTATGCTAAAATAATAAATTATAAGTAACATATTTACAATAATAAATTACAATCAACTCCGTGTCTCACGACACCCTAATGACGCTCTGTCTCACACGACACTTATCCGAGTTGTGACGCTCCCTGTGTCACACGACACTTATCCGTGTAATGACGCTCCTTCTCAACCATGTCCCTTGACACCCTTTTCTCTGTGTCACACGACACTCCTGCTCTCCGTGTCACACGACACCCTTTTCTCTGCGTCATACACTTACTATTCTGTGTCACCCTTGACACCCTTGTCTCTGCGACACACTCGCTATTACCCGCATAGCGTCTTCCTCTCAGAGGCCAGTCACATGGCATTATTCAGTGTGGCATGCAAAGAGTACGTAACCTTTATTCGGCGCATGTACACACCCTCATTTACAGGCTATCTCCCCCAACCAGCGAACCAGGTTGCTAAGAGTTGATGATGGGGCCCCGTCGTTCAACTAGTGACCAGGTTCTAGCCAATAAGAAGATGGTTTTGGCAATCGCAGAGGTTATGTGGGTACCGCTCTCCTGTCTGTCCTTGTCATTCCCATTCTAGAGCTGGTTGAAGCACGGTCTGCTATCTTGTGGCTTCTATTCTGCCTTGCTTACCGTGGAGTGCACTATACTTATCACTGTACATAGTGTACATATTGCTGTTCTAAATTGGTGAAGGGTAATATAAGTCTAACCTTTTTCTGCTGTGTTTATTTTGCTCCCATTACACCCGGGATAACAGGCCATTTGGAATCCTGGGTTGTAATATGGGTAGCCTGTCCAAGAGTTGGAGCTGGACTTAGAGAAACGGTTGAGCTTAGGGTGAAGCTCGTAGCAGGAGCATTGTGCAGCTTGCTGTCTGGCATTGCTTTACAAATTTTGCGTGTCAGTTGCTTTATGGTCAGCCTTGCTATTGTGTGAACGTTCACCAGCTCGCTACTAGCTTGTTTGGTGTGCTCGCTTCGCTACGGTCAATCTTCTAGAACAGTGTAGCTGTCTGGCATTGCTTTACAAATTTTGCGTGTCAGTTGTTACTAGCCTGTTCGGTGTGGAGAATTTTGCAGTCGGCTGCTTGTATGCGTATTCTGCAATCGTGCTGTGCATAGCTAAGCGTGTTCTGCAAATTAACGTGTTACATTGGGGTATTCTGCAATCGTACTGTGCATAGCGAATAACTTATGCCACCTAGACGAGTCAGACGTCTGGTGTCGGGATATACTTTGCATAACCTACCTAAATTGTCCCTACAGCGTTGTTGGCAAATTGCTCGTTCCATTGGCATTAAATACAAACGCACTCTCACAGCTGCGCAACTGTGTTCGCTGATTGCTGACAAACTTATAGAAGAAGAGATGGCACATCAGACTCCTCCCTCCAACGTACGAGCCACAGTGCTGGATCAGCCGGGCTGTGGCTCGTACGTTGGACTGCTTGCGGCCAGCAGTAACAGCCTAGTTGATCAGGCCCTGATCCATCGGGAGGCCTGGTCATGGACCGGGCCGCGGGGGCGTTGATCCCCGGAATAACCTCCAGGTAACCTCCCTCTACGGGAGCTAGGTCAAAAACTACTATGTTCTCGCAGGAGGAAGATGATACACCTACGGAGCAAAATGGTCAGTATAGTGCAGCTGGGTTGTCTCAAGGTGAATCAGCGTCGTTGGCACTTGAGCTGGCAAAAATCAATCTTGAGCAAACTAGGGAACAGAGAGCATTCACAAGGGAAGAATTTGATAGGGAAAGAGAAAGGAGGCAGTTTTCGCATTCTGTAAATGATTTTAGTTCACAAAAAGCAGTACAGCTTGTTCCCCGCTTCAATGAGGCCGAACCAGAAAATTTTTTCGAAAGCTTTGAAAATCAGGCTCGAGCCTTGAGGTGGCCAGAACAGCATTGGGCTTCGTTGGTTCATACAGCATTATTGGGTAAGGCACAGGAATTTACGTCAGTATTAAATGACGCTGAATTTTCTGATTATCAAGTAGTGAAGACCACAGTGTTGGGAGCATATACATGTATCCCAGCCAAATACAAAAAAATTTTCAAGCTGAGCAGACGACAGCTTGGTCAATCCCTAGTGGACTTTGTGAGACAGCAAACCAAAGCTTTTACCAGCTGGTATAAAACAAGTGGTGTCTCTACCTTTGAGGAGCTGGTACAGCTTATTCTGATTGATAACCTGCTGGAGTCTGTGGGACCAGAGGTTCGAGTCTTTCTGCAGGATCGTGACTTAACCACTGCATTGGAGGCAGCCAGGTTGGCTGATACCTTCGAAACTAACCGCTCCTTGTCCGAGCGGTCCCGTCTCTCTTTTCAACAGCCTGGCATGAGCAGAGATCGTCAACCTTGGAAAATGAAGTGCCAGCCGGAGGGAGAACGTCTACGTCAGCCAACTAAGTCACCTGGTGAGCCACGCTTCTCAACATACGGTCCACCTGCGGAGAGGCAAACTACTCATGGTGCATCTCGACAACAGTATCCAGAGAGACATCAACCAGAACGACACCATTTGCAACGTCAGCAGGGAGTAAAGGGCAAGCCTGTCGTCTGCTTCCTCTGCAACAAAGTAGGTCACATCCGTCTCAACTGCCCCCATAAACTCCAACCCATTGGGAAAATCTCTAATATCCCTAGTAACATGTCCCCTAGAGAAGTAGAAAAAGGTATGGCCCCTTATTATTGCAAGAATCTTATTTCCCTTCAGGAAAACTCAGAAACAATTGAAGTAAAGACCTTTAGAGATACTGGAGCATATTGCTCACTTGTAAGAGAAGGAATATTACCCCTTTCAGAGAACACTTCCTTGAATTCCTCTGTTTTATTGGAAGCATTTGGAGGAGCTATATATTCTGTTCCTTTGCATAAAATTTATGTACAGTGCAAATATTACACTGGGTACTTGACTGTAGGTGTCTCAAAAGGTTTCCCATGAAAGATGCCATGTTATTACTGGGTAATAACATTACTACTGTTAGTTCGTGTCCTGAGCCTATAATGAGTAATTCTTCTCCGGTGTTGGCTATAACTCAGGCAACATCCCAAGGGTTGTCTGGAGAGAATGTTGACCTATCCTTGGACGACTCCGATCTCGGAATAGCCACGTTGTTTTATGAGGCACACCGGCCGGAGCCTCGTAAATCAAGTGAACAGACCCCGATCAAGCCTTCCTATTCCCAGGTTGCAGGATTGCTAGATGTCTCTGTTTCCATGCCCAAGGGACTGTCCTTCCGGGAGGAACAACGAAAGGACCCTTCTTTAAAATTCGCTTTTGAGGCAGCCATGGGTAAATCCTCTTTGGGTCATCCGGTCAAGTATGAAGTTAAAAAAGATTATTTGATCTGCACTGAGACTGGTAAGGAGATAGAGGGCCGGCAATTGTTTAACAGGTTAATAGTTCCAACAAAGTATAGACCTCAAATATTAAATATAGTTCATAATACTTCATTAGGAGGTCACTTAGGAATTACAAAAACCTTGTATAGAATCACAAAAGAATTTTATTGGCCAAAATTAAATAAAGATGTGAAGAATCATATTAGGTGTTGCCGAGAATGTCGGCAAGTAGGGAAACCTGGACATTCCATTAAACATGCACCTCTCCAACCTATACCTGCTGATGGAGAACCTTTTGCAGATTTAATTATAGATTGTGTAGGTCCACTACCTAGGTCAAAGTCTGGAAATCAATATTTACGATTATGGATAAAGTAACCAGATACCCTGAAGCAATTCCCATGTGCAGTATTCATTCTTGTTTTGGCATTCCTAAAACTATTCAAAGTGATCAAGGTACTAACTTTACTGCCAAAGCATTTAGGGAAGTATTAACTAGGTTAGGGATAATCCACAACTTATCCACTGCCTATCATCCTCAGTCCCAAGGCGCCTTGGAAAGATTCCATCAGACATTAAAAACAATGATGAGAACTTTTTGCATGCACTTTCCTACAGACTGGGATGAATCACTACCTTTGTTGCTGTTCTCAGTACGAGAGACGGTGCAAGAGTCTACAGGGTATAGTCCGTTTGAGCTGATCTTTGGGTACAATGTACGAGGTCCTCTTCGGGTGCTCAAAGAAGGATGGATGGGAGAAGACGTTAGCTCAACACTCTACAACCCGTCTTCAAGGTTGCAGGTGGCACGTCAGTTAGCCAAGGCTAACCTAAAGACAGCTCAAAGTAAAATGAAACAGAGGTATGACAGAAGTGCACAATTCCGCTCCTTCCATCCAGGAGACAAGGTGTTGGTGCAGGAACCTATACCTGGCCACACCTTGAAAGCTAGATTTACGGGACCTATGCAGATTGTAAGTAGATTATCTGATGTAAATTATGTGGTAGCTCCCATTGATAAGACCTCAAAAACTAAAACTTACCGCATTAATCAATTAAAGTCTTTTCATACACCAGATAAAGTCCCAGTAATGACTCTGTCCTCTACCTCTGAGGACAACTC
>NC_091324.1:874902-884902 GCF_038502225.1 Cherax quadricarinatus | reverse complement strand
TAGTCCTCCTGTTTTGAGTCCTCAGGTCAAGAAGGGAAACTGGTCAGTGGCTGGACAGCAGGGAACGAAGTTGACGATCAAGAAGACTAATGGAAAGGTAGAAACGATGAAGAAGAAAGAGACTGCCGTGGAAACTGTTGTGGAAACATCTAATACATTCTCAGTGCTACCCGACGAATGTGAGTCGACTACTGGGAACATCACGACGAACGACACCAAGGAAGGTAAGAATATTGTTGTTGTTGGGGATAGCCAAGTTAGGTATATGGATAGGGTGTTCTGCTTGAAGGACAGGAGTAGGAGAGAGAGAGTTTGCTTTCCTGGGGCTGGGATGGAGGATATTGTTAGCCGTCTGGATGACATCATGAGAGGTAATGGGAGCAATCCTATTATCTGTCTCAGTGCTGGAGGCAACGATGTTGGCAGACGTAGGAGTGAAGACCTGATTAGCAGGTATAGGTCAGCAATAGAAATAATTAGGAGTAAGGGTGGGAACCCTGTCATATGTGGTATTTTGCCAAGGAGAGGAGATGGAAATGAATGGTTGTCCAGGGCAATTGGTGTCAATTGCTGGCTGGACAAATACTGTAAGGAAAATGCGGTAACATTCATTGACAACTGGGACCTCTTCTATGGCAGAAATGACATGTATACCAGGGATGGGGTTCACTTATCTAGGTCTGGGGTGGTAGCACTGGCAAATGCAATGGAGGGAGCAGTTAGAACTTTAAACTAGGAATAGTTAGTGGTATGGGTTTTGGCAGGAAAACAGTGAAGTCCCAGTGTAGTAATATTACGAGTTCTAGGGGAACTAGTAATAAGCAGAACGAGGTAGATATTGAAAAGTCAGGGACTTTGGGTGATAAGGACAGTAATAGGTTTAGTAGAAAAACAGAAATGAGCAGGAAGGGTAAAGAGAAAGGAGAGTCTTTCAATGTTTATTATGCTAATTGCCGTAGTGCTAGGAATAAGATGGACGAGTTGAGATTAGTTGCTAGTGCAGGTAACATTGATGTATTTGCCTTAACTGAGATGTGGTTTAATTAAACAAGTCGGGACATGCCTGCGGAATGTCATATTCAGGGTTTTAAATTGTTCCAAGTAGATAGAAGTGTCGGGAAGGGGGGTGGGGTGGCATTGTATGTCCGAGATCGCTTGAACTGTTGCATAAAAACGGGTATTAAGTCTGAAGTAACGCATACAGAGTCTGTTTGGATAGAATTTTCAGAGGGGCATGAAAAACTGATTTTAGGAGAGATATACCATCCCCCAAACTTAGATAGGGACCAAGGGAGACTACTATGGGAGGAAATTGTTAAGGCCATAAGGCACGATAATGTAGTAATTCTAGGAGACTTTAACTTTAGTCATATTGATTGGAATTTCTTGACTGAGAATTTAGAATCATACGACTTCTTAGAAGTAGTTAAGGATTGTTTTTGAAGCAGTTTGTGACAGAACCTATAAGGGGAAATAACCTGCTTGACTTAGTTATGGCAAACAATGAATCCCTTGTTAATAATTTAGAAATTTCAGAGGAACTGGGTGCTAGCGACCACAAATCAATTACATTTAGCATTGAATGGAAGTACGATAGTAGCGATAACTCAGTAACAGTCCCAGATTTTCGCTTAGCAGATTACGATGGGCTTAGAGAACACTTATCATCTGTTGACTGGGGTAACGAAGTGAGCTATCAATATGACAGTTTTCTGAACACTATACATGCTGCTCAAAGAACGTTTATCCCATATAAAGAAATTAGATCAAATAGAAATGACCCGAAATGGATGAATAATAGGCTCAAATATCTACTAGGGCATAAGAAAGTAATTTATAGGCGTATCAAAAGAGGTGAGGGTCATCTTATAAATCAGTATATTGACATTAAGAGGGACATTAAAAAGGGGATAAGAAAAGCTAAAAGGGACTATGAAATTAAAGTTGCTAGGGATTCTAAAACTAACCCAAAAAGTTTTTTCCAGGTCTATAGAACAAAAGTTAGATATAAGATAGGTCCCCTTAAAAATAACTATGGGCACCTTACTGACAAAGAGAATGAAATGTGCTCGATTTTTAATAATTATTTTCTCTCAGTTTTTACACAGGAAGACACTAACAATATTCCAGTAATTAATTTTTATAGTGGGCCGGAAGAAGATAAATTATGTAACATCACAGTCACTAGTGAAATGGTTGTGAAGCAGATAGACAGACTGAAGCAAAATAAGTCGCCGAGTCCTGATGAGGTTTTTTCAAGGGTTCTTAAGGAATGCAAAATGGAACTCTGTGAACCATTAACTAATATTTTTAATTTATCTCTTCAAACAGGTGTAGTGTCTGATATGTGGAAGATGGCTAATGTAATTCCTATTTTTAAAACAGGGGACAAGCCGTTACCGTCAAATTACCGCCCAATAAGCCTGACCTCAATTGTAGGCAAATTACTAGTCAATTATAGCTGAGATTATAAGAAGCCATCTCGATAAGCATAGCTTGATTAATGATACTCAGCCTGGATTCACAAGAGGCCGGTCTTGTCTAACTAATTTATTAACTTTCTTCAGTAAAGCTTTTGAGGCTGTTGACCACGATAAAGAATTTGATATTATTTACTTAGATTTTAGTAAGGCTTTTGATAGAGTTCTGCACCATAGACTGTTAAAGAAAGTGGCAGCTCATGGCATTGGGGGAAAAGTGCTCTCGTGGATCGAGTCATGGCTCACTGACAGGAAGCAGAGAGTGTCCATAAATGGGGTTAAATCCGAGTGGGGATCTGTAACAAGTGGCGTTCCACAGGGATCAGTCTTGGGCCCATTGTTGTTTATAATATATATCAATGATCTTGATGAGGGAATTGCTAGTAATATGAGCAAATTCACCGATGACACAAAGATAGGTAGGATAATTGATTCAAACGTAGATGTTATGGAACTTCAGGAGGATTTAAACAAACTCTATTCTTGGTCAGAAAAGTGGCAGATGCAGTTCAATGTAGATAAATGCAAGGTTCTGAAGCTTGGGAGTGCCCATAACCCTAGTACTTATAAGTTTAATGATGTAGAACTTAGCCATACAGATTGCAAAAAGGACTTGGGGGTTATGGTGAGCAGAAACCTTAAACCAAGACAGCAATACCTAAGCGTACATAATAAGGCAAATAGATTACTGGGATTTATATCAAGAAGTGTAAGCAACAGATGTCCAGAGGTCATACTGCAGCTTTATACATCATTAGTAAGGCCTCACCTAGATTATGCAGCTCAGTTCTGGTCTCCATATTACAGAATGGACATAAATTCGTTAGAAAACATTCAGCGTAGGATGACTAAATTAATACATAGCATTAGAAATCTTCCTTATGAAGAAAGATTGAAGACTCTTAAGTTACATTTACTTGTTAGACGAAGAATGAGGGGAGACCTGATCGAAGTGTATAAGTGGAAGATAGGTATTAATAAAAGGGATATTAATAAGGTCTTGAGGATGTCTCTCCAAGAGAGAACCCGCAGTAATGGATTTAAATTAGATAAGTTTAGATTTAGAAAGGACATAGGAAAGTATTGGTTTGGAAATAGGGTAGTTGATGAGTGGAACAGTCTACCTAGTTGGGTTATTGAGGCTGGGACTTTTGGTAGTTTCAAATTTATGTTGGATAAGTACATGAGTGGGACTTTCACATCAGAGCTTATTTCTTGGGTGGCATTGAAAATTGGGTTGGGCAAATGTTTTGTTAGTGGGATGAATTGTAAAGGACCTGCCTAGTATGGGCCAACAGGCCTCCTGCAGTGTTCCTCCTTTCTTATGTTTCTTATGTTTCTTATGAGTCCCTGGTAGGGGACCTACAACTGGTGAAAACACAGGGAGAAGACTTGGGACTCATCCTCAATCCCTCCAAGTGTGAAATCATCACGGTGAACCAGGAAATAATCAATGCTGTGCGAAGAATCCTCCCAGAAGTCTCTACTACCACTCCGTCCAACAGTACCCTCTTGGGAGCACCGCTGGGTCATCAGGCCGTCGACACAGTCCTCAAGGACAAATTGAATGACCTGATGAGAATGGAGGAGAGAATAAGCAATCTTGATGCCCATGATGCTCTGTATCTCCTCACAAGGTGCCTTACTATTCCAAGACTCACTTACTTCCTGAGGTGTGCACCCTCTTTTGACTACCCAACACTCGACGAATATGACGCACACCTGAGGTCAACCTTTAAGGAAGCACTGAACCTGTGGCTAGAGGATCAGCAATGGGATCAGGCAACCCTCCCAGTGCGACTGGGAGGTATAGGGGTGCGCAAAGCAATGCAACGCATGTTGCTTTACCTGCTTTTCTGTCTTCATGTTTGGCTTCCAGTGCATCAGTCAAGAAGATTGTTCCCGAACGCTTGAGAGACGTGGTAGGAGCTCAATATCCTAGGTTTACTGAAGCAGCGATTCGGTGGGACACCCTTACAGATTCCTTCAGTAGACCAGCTCCTCCCAAAGAACACAAACAGTCCCACTGGGAGAAACCGATCATGGAAAAAATCACCAACACAGTGCTCTCCAACGCCTCAGGAAAGGACAAAGCTCGTCTCCTGGCAGTGAACGCACCACACTCAGGAGATTTCCTGTTAGATGTTCCCAATTCCTCCATGGGCACTCGACTAGACCCACAGGCCATTCGGATTGGTGTTGCTCTTCGCCTAGCCGCCCCCATCCTCACCGAGCATAGGTGTATTTGCGGCAGGGCGACAGCTGCTCAATTCGGACTTCATGGTCTCGTGTGTCACACAGCAGAAGGGAAGTATGCCAGGCATGAGGAGGTCAGTGACATCATAAAGAGAGGCCTCGCCACAGCCCATTGCTCAGCTCGACAGGAACCTCAAGTGCAGAGGTCTGACGGAAGTCAAAAGTGTCCTGATGGAGCCACTATGCTACTTTTTAAGGATGGAAAGCAGATTGCCTGGGACTACACCTGTGCCGCCGCATTGGCAGACACCTACTTGCCATACTCCGTAGTGGAAGGGGGTGGAGCTGCCAGCCACAGGGAGACCCAGAAGATCCGCAAATATGAAGACTTTCCCCCTTGCTATAACTTCATCCCAATAGGGTCGGAGACCCTTGGAGCATGGGGCAAGTGTGCTCTAAAGTTCTTCAAAGAGCTGGGTGAAAAGCTCATCATAGAAACCAAGGACCACAGGGCGACCAGCTTCCTCTTTCAGAGACTCAGTGCTGCGATCCAGAGAGGAAATGCCTGCAGCATTCTGGCCACACGGCCCACCGCCGGGGAGCTGGACGAAGTATTCGAGATGTAGCTCTGAGTTACCTATGTTGTTTTACTTTCTATTGTATATTTGTGAATGCTTTGTCAATGTATTTTGTCTTTAAATAAAATATAAATAAAATATAGGGGGTGGTAGGAGAAAATTCTCAAACAGCTTCAGGGAGAACCTTGAGTTTTCCCTGAAGCAAGTTTATTCTTTTCTCTGAGGATGAGGGCCCCTAGGACAGTTCTAGAGGTGGTACCTCCCTATATTATATATATATATATATATATATATATATATATATATATATATATATATATATATATATATATATATACAAACACTGATCTCTGGCTGAACCAGACTCGAACTTACGAACCTTGGAACAAGGTACGCAGTGCCTTACCGTTCTCACCACACTGGACCAATACCTTGGCGTCCAGCTTGCTCTAGACGTTTGATCCAAGGCAGCCAGCTTTCAGGGAGAAGGTTTGCAGCTTTTAATCTCATCCCGTGCATGCATCAGCCTTACTAGAGATTTTAACAATGCAAGGAATTCGCAAGAGCAGGCGAAATATACACATCCCTTGCATGCTGATGCATGCAAGGGATGAGATTAAAAGCTGCAAGCCTTCTCCCTGAAAGCTGGCTGCCTTGGATCAAACGTCTAGCGCAAGCTGGACGCCAAGGTATTGGTCCAGTGTGGTGAGAACGGTAAGGCACTGCGTACCTTGTTCCAAGGTTCGTAGGTTCGAGTCTCCTTCGGCCAGAGATCAGTGTTTGTATATATATATATATATATATATATATATATATATATATATTATTTACATTATGTCCAAAGAGTAAATGGTATATGGTACTGTAGGAGCAAGAACCACTTTCAGCAAAGTGTCTTGGAGAAGAGGAGGTGTCAACCTACCAGTCCTGCTTCATGCCCTGACGACGTCACTTTGCAGAATTGGTAGACTCACATGAATGGCTGTTGAACTACCAATTACCATAGCATTAATTACTACGTCACTGGTGGGGAAGCATTTTACAATGGGTGGGTGACGTACGTCGTATAAAATGTAACGTACTTTTTGTGTCCCACAGCCGTGCTCTGCAGTATTCCACTCGGGTGCACTGAGACACAGATTCAAATTCAAATGTTTATTTCTCTGTATAGATTACAATGTGTGGTTTACATATTGTAATTATAAAATAAATTACTTATTACAAAGAAAGCCACTAGTATGCCTAGGTAGGCCTAGGCATTTCGGGCAGCCTAATAATATTTCTTACTCTATACTGACACAGGTTATGAATCATACTGGTATTAAAGTGAGGTAGTTGTAGTCATTAACTAGATTTACAAAAGTGAGATCAAAACATTTAAAAAACTTAACAATTAGTTTATCAATTAATGGTAATAATCTGGTCTTGGCATGATACAGTTTCCATTAAAGTTGCTATAATGGAGTGTCTTAGACTACTTTATGACTAACTAAAGTTGCTATAATGGAGTGTCTTAGACTACTTTATGACTAACTTAAGAATTATGTAGCAAAATCTAGATTCAAAATTTTATGTTGACATTCATTAGTGGAAATTTGGGGGAAGTCACAGAAAATGGTGGTTGAGTCGGCAGTTCTAGACTTTTTAGGCAGGGAGTTCCAGATTTTAGGCCCTTTTATGTGCATTGAATTTTTTTTATAGATTTAGCTGGACACGAGGAATGTCATAGAGATGTTTGTGTCTGGTATTATGCCTATGGATCCTGTCATAACTATCTAGAAAGTGTTTTAGTTCTGGGTTAATACTGGAATTTATGGTTCTGTAAATGTAGGTTGCAGAGTAGTAAGTGTGGATGTTCTGAACAGTGAGTAAATTTAGATCTTTGAAGAGTGGGAGTATGTGTTGCCTATCATTGGATTGTGTGATAATTTTTACTGCAGCATTTTGTTGGGTTGTTATTGGTTTTAGGTGCATAATTGCTGTTGATCCCCAAGCACAAATGGCATATGTGAGGTAGGGATAGTATAGTGTGAGTAAGGCTGAATGTGGTACGTAGTAACATATCTTATAGAGGATCCCAACAGTTTTGGATACTTTTTTTTTTGTTATGTGTTGGATATGGGTGCTGAAATTCAGGTTGCTGTTAAGGTGCAGGCCCAGAAATTTGGGCTCATTATGCTTAGCAACACCTGCTCTGTTACCAAACAGAATATAGAAGGTTTTGTCAGTGTTAAGTGTAACCTTATTGGCAGTCATCCAGGTTGATAGTTTTAGGAGCTCTTCATTAACAATGGTGTTGAGTGAGGCAAGATTTGGGTGGGAGATGACATAAGTCGTATCGTCAGCAAAGAGAACTGGTTTCAGGTGTTGTGATACGTTGGGAAGATCATTGATGTATAAGAGGAAGAGCGGGGGACCAAGGACACTTCCCTGAGGCACTCCAGTATCAAGCGGTTGTGATGATGAGGTCGTGTCCTTAATGGAGACGTATTGATACCTGTTAGTAAGACAGGATTTGAAGTATGTAAGTGCATGGCCTCTTATACTATAATGGTCAAGTTTGTGGAGCAGGATGCCGTGGTCTACTGTATCAAAAGCTTTCCTTAGGTCAATAAAGAGTCATAATGGATATTCCTTATTTTCCAGTGCAGTGTAGAGCAGGTCTAGCATTTTTACTACTGCATCGTTTGTGCTTCTGTTTTTCCTGAAGGAAAATTGGCAAGGGTTGAGTATGCCTTGTGCTGTTATAAACGAATATAGTCTCTTGTGCATGAGTTTTTCGAAGAATTTGGATAGTAACGGTAAGTTTGATATTGGTCTGTAGTTATTTACATCTGTGGGGTTACCACCTTTGTATATTGGTGTAACCCTTGCTGTCTTGAGTAGTGACGGGAAGGTGCTAATTTCTAGGGATTTGTTAAAAAGTAATGAAACAGCAGGCGAAAGGCCATGAGCCGCTCGTTTTTATAATAATGGTGGGACTTGAGACAGGTTCACTGGTTTATTTTTAAGTGGCTTGATAATCGAGGCGACGTCGGTGGGCTCGGTAGTTGCCAGATTGAAGGAGGTTGGGAAGTTTCCGTTTAAGTAGTCACTTGCTCGGGCGTTGGTACCTGGAACTTTACTGGCGAGGTTTAATCCACAATTACACAATTACACTCACTCATCCATTGACTATAAACACAGAAATACTAATCTTAATCTTAAAATAATGAATCCTGACTAGTCATAAGTTTGCCTGTGATACTCTGTTACAAAAAACGCGATTCTAAAAGCTTAGAGATCTCCAGTGAATACTAAAAAGGACTGCCCTTCTAGCATCCAGCCTGTTACTGGGTTTTCGTAGCAAGTAGTCAGTATCCTTGTCCAATTATCCATTAGAATTCATTAAGATTCAATAGTGCTTCAGGATTACAACTGGTAGGCTACTAACTAGAGAAATTAAAATTTAATAAATTTATTAATCATTAAGTTGTCTAGAGGTATATTATCAAATTAAATTAAATTAAATTAATCACAGTAATCAAAATAATATCACATCTCTCGAGTTCAATATTATTGTGCTGAAAGCACATATCACATTTATAATTCTTAAGTACCGTCTGGTACATTAACATTTAATAAGATATTACAAATATGTACAAGTAAGTATGTATGTGTGTAAGTGCTCTAAGTAGTTCACTATGTCTCACAACTCGACTAGACTTAAACAAGTGACTGACAAAGTCCTCACAAACTAACTTCTTGACCGACTGGCAACCAGAACAGTCTGCTTGAACAATGAAAAGAATGCTAAGCCCAATAGCTCTATAACAAGCGACTGCGACACAATCAGGATCAAGGAGATAATATAACGACACTAAGTAGGGACCATCAGCAGATCCTCCACAAAAGTTACAAAACTCCCATACTACTGAATCTAAGTTCAGCATAGGAAAAACCCTGACTGTGACAATACACAGAAACCAGTACAAAATTAGGTCAGAAGCTATAGCTAAGGACCTGAGATGTTCAGAGTGTCTAAGCGACACACAACCTCAGTACAACGTCGAAAATCACTAAGTCTATACAATGTTCTGTGAACAGAGTTCTACAGAACTAACAAGAATAATGAGACAGACAATCTGTCCAACCACCAAGAGAGTCTAGAGCAGACTGA
Source organism: Cherax quadricarinatus (assembly GCF_038502225.1). Lineage (NCBI taxonomy): Eukaryota > Metazoa > Arthropoda > Malacostraca > Decapoda > Parastacidae > Cherax > Cherax quadricarinatus. The sequence continues at coordinate 875,489 of NC_091324.1, read as the reverse complement.
ATACTTCACGAGAGGTGAGGACACCCCCCTCGATCACGTGATAGCCCCGTGGAGAGCACAGCTCAGAAGCCAGCAGTATAACGAGCGACAAGCTATAATTACAGTAGTTTGACAATCAAGACTTGAACTGAGCACATATTATGTACATCCTAACAACATAAGTCAAATAAGAATATAAAGCAATATATTTACGATTTAGCTATTATCGCAAATATAAGCAATATAAAATTATATGAAAAGATAAAATACATTATATATATACATAATAATCATTGTAACCCATTCAGGGGTTGTAACACCCCCCCCAACACGACAGAGGGTCGCACTAGGAGTTGCATTAATGTCTTTCACATTATTACTGATTACTCATATCAATACAATTTAATATAAAAATTAATCAAAGTCTCTCTTGTGCCAAGCACCTCTACAATTTCACAGCATCCGTCACTAGGATATGCCCCTAGTACTAGGGCAGTACACAGTATCGTATCTCCGCATACTCGTGGTTATGTACATCAGTGTAGAGACAGGATAGCGCTGACAAGGAGGGCACGTTGAGGCTCGATCATAGTAGAGGAGACTGCATT